>NW_025535378.1:0-101307 GCF_020615455.1 Coregonus clupeaformis | reverse complement strand
AAGTTCTGAACCTTTCAATTCTCATTGTTTCTACAGATTGTAAATTGAAAATAAACATTTTTGCTTAAGTATTATTATATTATTGATCGATTGACTATGACTTTTCAGATCACCCAGTAGTGCTAACTGCAGGGTTAGCTCCAGGTAAATATTGCAATCCTTTAGCCATTCCTGGACCTTTGTCCAAAAACAAGCTACAAATGGACAGTACCAAAACAAATGATCTAATGATTCTGTCTCTTCGCAGCAAAATCTGCAGAGCTGGGAAGATTGTATCCCCCATGTAAATAACATTCTATTGGTAGCAAGAATTTTATATAATAATTTAAATAGAACAATTCTAAGTTTTGAATCCGGCGTCGTTTTGCGTATCAGTTCATAAACACTATGCCATGGAATCGGTACGTCAAAAATCTCTTCCCAACTATTTTGCAATCTATATGGGACGGCTGTCAATCCTTTGGTCCTTAATTGAAACTGGTATACTTTTTTATTTATCACAATTTTCTTTAACCAATTATGTTCTTTAATGCAAGGCCAACAGACAAGTTCCTTACTTTTTCCCCCTTCCACTTTCCTCTTCCATTTTTTGCGGTAATGCTGCAATTATTTGGTTGTAATTTTGGGTAGAGCATTGTTAGCTGCATGTGGTACATAACTCCACCAGTCCTACCGATAATATCATTTACGAAGATTATACCTTTTTTAAACATTTTGTCCAAAAAAATTGTTTTTCATCAATTAGTATATTTGAGTTTAACCACAACATTTGTTGCAATATTTGTTCTGTCGTTTCTGGAGGATTAAATTGAAATTGCAACCAACTTTCTATGGCTTGTTTTAGAAATAGTGATATTTGGGAGATTATTTATTTTTCAAATAACGGAAAGTGAGAGGTTGTAATCTGAATAAAGGGAAAAAGGCCATTCTTGAACATTGGGTGAGACAATCTTACTAATTTGCTAGAGAACCAGTTCGGATTTAAGTATAACTTTTTGTATGACTGAAGCTTTTAGTGATAGGTCTAATGCTTTAATATTTAATAATTTCTGTCCTCCGAATTCATATTCATTATATAAATAGGCCCGTTTAATTTTGTCTGGCTTGCCGTTCCAAATAAAATTGAATATTTTTTTCTCATATAATAAAAAAAAACTGTAGGCAAGACCATAAGCAAATAGACAAACTGGGATAATACTAAAGAGTTTATATCAATGATGTCGCTCTTGCTGCTGGTGACTCTCAGATCCACCTCTACGCAGACGACACCATTTTGTATACATCTGGCCCTTCATTGGACACTGTGTTAACAAACCTCCAAATGAGCTTCAATGCCATACAACACTCCTTCAGTAGCCTCCAACTGCTCTTAAACACTAGTAAAACTAAATGCATGCTTTTCAATCGAACGCTGCTGGCACCCGCCCACCCGACTAGAATCACCACTCTCGACGGGTCTGACCTAGAGTATGTGGACAACTACAAATACCTAGGTGTCTGGTTAGACTGTAAACTCTCCTTCCAGACTCACATAAATAATCTCCAATCCAAAGTTAAATCTAGAATCGGCTTCCTATTTCGCAACAAAGCCTCCTTCACTCATGCTGCCAAACATGCCCTCGTAAAACTGACTATCCTACCGATCCTTGACTTCGGCGATGTCATTTACAAAATAGCCTCCAACACTCTACTCAGCAAATTGGATGTAGTCTATCACAGTGCCATCCGTTTTGTCTCCAAAGCCCCATACACTACCCACCACTGTGACCTGTACGCTCTTGTTGGCTGGTCCTCACTACATGTTCGTCGTCAAACCCACTGGCTCCAGGCCATCTATAAATCACTGCTAGGCAAATCCCCGCCTTATCTTAGCTCATTGGTCACCATAGCAGCACCCACCCGTAGTCTGCGCTCCAGCAGGTATATCTCACTGGTCATTCCCAAAGCCAACACCTCCTTTGGCCGCCATTCCTTCCAGTTCTCTGCTGCCAATGACTGGAACGAATTGCAAAAATCTCTGAAGCTGGAGACTCTTATCTCCCTCACTAACTTTAAGCATCAGTTGTCAGAGCACCTTACCGATCACTGCACCTGTACACAGCCCATCTTAAATTAGCCCACCCAACTACCTCATCCCTATATTGTTATTTATTTTGCTCTTCTTGAGTGTCTGATAATCTACCATTTACATAGGAGTGGTTAACACATGCTAATAACGGTCCTCTGAGTATATCAAAAAAGGTTTGGTATACCTCGACTGGTATGCCATCCAACCCTGGAGTTTTCCCGGACTTAAAGTCTTTAATTGCATCCAGAAGTTCCTTCTCTGTAATTTCACTTTCACATGAGTCTTTCTGTATGGCTGTTAGTTTTACATTATCAATAGAAAAATAATCTCTTCAATTTGCCTCAGTTAGAGGAGATGGAGGCGACTGAAACGAAAACATATGCTTAAAGTACTTTGTTTCCTCCTTCAAAATATCATTTGGTGAATCATGGGTGACTCCGTCATTTGTAACCAGTTTCAGTAAATTCTTTTTGGCAGCATTCCTATGTTGAAGATGAAAAAATTATTTGGTGCATTTTTCCCCATATTCCATCCAGTTTGCTTTATTTTTATAATATATTACACTTGATCTTTCTTGAATAAGTTTATCCATTTCTTTTAGTATTTCCTCTAATGTATTCGGAGCCTCTATGTTACAGTTTTTATTGCTATCTATCTGTTCTGTTAGACCTTCTATTTCCTTTGTTAGTGTGGACTCTTTTAACCTAAATTGCTTTTATTTTTTAGATGAGTACTGAATTGCATGGCCTCTAAAGGCACATTTAAAGGTGTCCCATACAATAAGGGGATTTGCTGTACCTATGTTATGTCGGAAGAAATCAGTTATAAATTCTTCTGTCCTAGTTAAAAACAAGTTATCATCCAATAGGCTTTGATTAATTTTCCAATATCCTCGCCCACGTGGATATTCAGTAAGAGTAATGTATATGCCGATTATATGATGGTCCGACCGCATTCTGTACCCTATCAACACTTTTTAAACTTTTGGTGCCAACGAGAATGACATAGGAAAGAAGTCAAGACGACTAGCTTGATTGAGTCTCCGCCATGTATATCTCACTAGATCAGGATATTTAAGCCTCCATATATCTACTAGTTCTAATGTATCCATGACATTCACAATTTCCTTAAGAGCATGAGGGTGATTGTTTGTAGTGTGATTTCCTTTACGGTCCATTGAGCTATTTAAAATGGTATTATAATCTCCCACCATAATAATAGAGTATTGAATTGCTTGCATAGTTGATAATTTATTATATATATTGTCAAAGAAGTGTGGATCATGGAAATACTCACCAAGTATTATTCTATCTTCCAGCTAAAGGAGTCTTTTTCCACATTTTGTTGTTACAGCATGAATTTAAATTAAATTGAGATTGTATGTCACTGGCCTACACACTATACCCCATAATGTGAAAGTGGAATTATGTTTTTCGAAATGTTTACAAATTAATTTAAAAAAAGAAAGCTGAAATGTCTTGAGTCAATAAGTATTCAACCCCTTTGTTATGGCAAGCCTAAATAAGTTCAGGAGTAAAAATGTGCTTAATAAGTTACATAAGTTCCATGGACTCTGTGTGCAATAACAGTGTTTAACGTGATTTTTTTTTATGACAACCTCATCTCTAAACCCCACACATAAAATTATCTGTAAGGTCCCTCAGTCGAGCAGTGAATTTCAAACACAGATTCAACCACAAAGACCAGGGACGTTTTCCAATGCCTCGCAAAGACTGGCACCTATTGCTCCCTTTGAGCATGGTGAAGTCATTAATTACACTTTGGATGGTGTATCAATATACCCAGTCACTACAAAGATACAGGCGTCCTTCCTAACTCTGTGTTTGTTTTACCCCCCTTTTGTTCCCCAATTGGTAGTTATAATCTTGTCTCATTGCTGCAACTCCCCAACGGACTCGGGAGAGGCGAAGGTCGAGAGTCATGCGTTCTCCGAAACACACTGCTCACTTAACACGGAAGCGAGCCGGAAGTCAGCTTGCAGGTGCCCATACCACCACAAGGACTTACTAGAGCACGATAGGACAAGGAAATCCCCCCAGCCAAACCCTCCCCTAACCCGGACAACGCTGGGCCAATTGTGCGCCGGTCACGGCCGGCTGTGACACAACCTGGGATCGATCCCGAGGCTGTAGTGGCACCTACACACTAGGTGCCGATGGGCCACTCGGGAGGCCCCCTTCCTAACTTGCCAGAGAGGAAGGAAACCGCTCATGAGTTCAATGGTGACTTTAAAACAGTTACAGAGTTTAATGGCTGTGATAGGAGAAGAGTGAGGATGGAGCAACAACATTGTAGGTACTTCACAATACTAACCTAAATTACAGAGTGAAAAGAAAGAATCCTGTACAGAATAAAAAAAATATTCCAAAACATGCATCCTGTTTGCAATAATAGTAGAAGTTGAAAAGCTTTAAGTTCCTCAGCGTACACATCACTGACATTCTGAAATGGTCCACCACACAGACAGTGTGGTGAAGACAGCGCCTTCTTCATTCGGCTTGGCCCCTAAGACCCTCACAAACTTTTACAGATGCACCATTGAGAGCATCCAGTCAGGCTGTATCACCACCTAGTACGGCAACTGCACCGTCCACAACTGTAGGGCTCTCCAGAGGGTGGTGAGGTCTGCCCAACGCATCACCGGGGGCACACTGCCTGCCCTCCAGGACATCTACAGCACCCGGTGTCACAGGAAAGCTAAGAAGATAATGAAGAATCTCAACCACACTATATATACAAAAGTATGTGGACACCCCTTCAAATTAGTGGACTCTGCTATTTCAGCCACACCCGTTGCTGACAGGTGTATAAAATTGAGCACACCGCCATGCAATCTCCATAGACAAACAGTGGCAGTAGAATGGCCTTACTGAAGAGCTCAGTGTCTTTCAACATGGCACCGTCATGCAGCCGCACACAAGCCTAAGATCACCATGTGCAATGCCAAGCGTCGGCTGGAGTGATGTAAAGCTTGCCGCCACTGGACTCTGGAGCAGTGGAAACGTGTTCTCTGGAGTGATGAAACACGCTTCACCATCTGGCAGTACGACAGACGAATCTGGGTGTGGCGGATGCCAGGAGAATGCTACCTGCCCCAATGCATAGTGCCAACTGTAAAGTTTGGTGGAGGAGGAATAATGGTCTGGGGCAGTTTTTTATGCTTTGTGCTAGGCCCCTTAGTTCCAGTGAAGGGAAATCTTAACGCTACAGCATATAATGACATTCTAGATGATTCTGTGCTTCCAACTTTGTGGCAACAGTTTGGGGAAGGCCCTTTCCTGTTTCAGCATGACAATGCCTCCGTGCACAAAGTGAGGTCCATACAGAAATGGTTTGTCGAGATCAGTGTGGAAGAACTTGACTGGACACAGAGCCCTGACCTCAACTCCATCGAACACCTTTGGGATGAATTGGAACTCCGACTTCGAGCCAGGCCTAATCGCCCAACATCAGTGCCCGACCTCACCAATGCTCTTGTGGCTGAATGGAAGCACGTCAACCGCAGCAATGTTCCAACATCTAGTGGAAAGCCTTCCCAGAAGAGTGGAGGCTGTTATAGCAGCAAAGGGGGGACCAACTCCATATTAATGCCCATGATTTTGTAATGAGATGTTCGACGAGAAGGTGTCCACATACTTTTGGTCATGTAGTGTATTTATACTCCGGTCTCCGACATTGCTCGTCCTCATATATCTATATAAAAAAAATATTTTACCCCCTTTTTCTCCCCAATTTCGATCTTGTCTCATCGCTGCAACTCCCCAACGGGCTCGGGAGGTGAAGTTCGAGTCATGCGTCCTCCAAAACATGACCCGCCAAACCGCGCTTCTTAACACCCGCCTGCTTAATCCGGAAGCCAGCTGCATCAATGTATCGGAGGAAACACCATTCACCTGACGATCGAGGTCAGCCTGCAGGCGCCCGGCCCGCTACAAGGAGTCACTAGAGAGCGATGAGCCAAGTAAAGCCCCCCGGCCAAACCCTACCCTACCCTAACCAAACCCTACCCTAACCTGGACGACGGGTTAGTAAAAATAAAGAAAAACCCTTGAATGAGTCGGTGTTCTAAAACTTTTGACCGGTAGTGTATATAAATATATTAACAAAAATATTTTATGGGGGATTGGAAATTATGCAGACAATTACATTGATGGAAGCTACAATCTATCTGCAATATTAAAGCTGATCTACCCCCTACAAAAAAAAACGTGAGAGTGGTGTGGAGCCTTTCTTGCATAACTCCTTAGATCAACTCAGCAGAACCGTCTTTGTTTCGGCGACGATCTTAGATTTGGCTATGAGACCGCTGCTGACATGACTGCCGCTGAGAAAACAGGGGAGGTTGAAATACCATCACTAATTGCTAATTGCCTAGCAGAGGTGAAGAGCACACCTGCCGGTACTAATTGCTGATTCCCTAAGAGAGGAGAAACCACTCCCCCTCCAATACAGCCAGTATGTAAACATACTTGGTAATAAATAAATAGAATAGTGCAGTTGTGAAATGGCAGCAGTGGTATTGTGTAAGGTGCATGAGTCTTTGGATGGAGGTATTTAGCAGTCTGTGAACTTGGAGATGTCTCTGGTAGTACTGCTGGACTGTAAATGATAGAACAGTTCACCATGTTGTTATAGGCTTTCTTTTGATGGTGCTGAAAGTTTATTTACTGTGCTGCCTTCTGGAGTGAAGACATCTGAGCTCTACAGCCTAGGGATCACCACCCTTTTCTTGTCCCAGGGCTCAATACTGCCAAACTTGTTTTACACTGCTTTTTTTCCAGTGTGATAGTTAATGTAGCTACCACGTTAGCTAGCTTGGATATCGATCAAATATTTTACCAGGCAGAGAAATTAGCAGTAGCTACAACGTTATTACAAGACAATGTACCTAACATTGCTACCTTTCTGGCAAACAGCATGAATACGTTTTATTTCAGTGTAAAAACAAAGATTTATATACAGTGTATATCTTTTTTTACCTGTTCTGAAGACATTGGAAAATGGAATAGATTAATCTTCTTTTCAATCTTGTCTGTAAACTGTTATCGCATCCACTATCAGTTAAAGATTTGCAGCAGCCTAGACTGTTCAGAGAGGATGTTGTTACTACGTCACTCCCAGCCGACTACCCATGAAGGGGGGGTGTTCTGGGAAATTGTAGAAATCAAATATAGAAAAAAATCTGCATTCTTGTCAGAGGGGTCACTACAAAACATCTGTACACACATAGTTATGCAGTGCAGCTGTAATTCACCACAAAATCAACATTTGTGGTCAATTAATTAGCACCCTCCCCAAGGCTCAGTGTTGTTATCCTCACAAGGGATAATCCTCACAAGGGATGATCCTCACAGGGGTGACAATAATTTGACCCCTTGAGATTTCTTTATTACTTAAACAAAATATTTTTCTATGAGCAATTGTATTACTATAAAAATAATATACTGTAAGTTCCCGATAGTTTTTTGTTGTTGCATACAATATAAACTACTGGTCAAAAGTTTTAAAACACCTACTCATTCAAGGGTTTTTCTTTATTTTGACTATTTTCTACATTGTAGAATAATAGTGAAGACATCAAAACTATGAAATAACACCTATGGAATCATGTAGTAACCAAAAAAGTGTTAAACAAATCAAAATATATTTTACATTTGAGATTCTTCAAATAGCCACCCTTTGCCTTCATGACAGCTTTGCACACTCTTGGCATTCTCTCAACCAGCTTCATGAGGTAGTCACCTGGAATGCATTTAAATTAACAGGTGTGCCTTCTTAAAAGTGAATTTGTGGAATTGATTTCCTTCTTAATGCGTTTGAGCCAATCAGTTGTGTTGTGACAAGGTGGGGGGTATACAGAAGATAGCCCTGTTATCATGGCAAGAACAGCTCAAATAAGCACAGAGAAACGACAGTCCATCATTACTTTAAGACATGAAGGTCAATCAATACGGAAAGTTTCAAAAACTTTGAAAGTTTCTTCAAGTGCAGTTGCAAAAACAATCCAGCAGTATGATGAAACTGGCTCTCATGAGGACCGCCACAGGAATGGAAGACCCAGAGTTAACTCTGCTGCAGAGGATAAGTTCATTAGAGTTACCAGCCTCAGAAATTGCAACCCAAATAAATGCTTCACAGAGTACAAGTAACAGACACATCTCAACATCAACTGTTCAGAGGGGACTGTGTGAATCAGGCCTTCATTGTCGAATTGCTGCAAAGAAACCACTACTAAAGGACACCAATAAGAAGAAGAGACTTGCTTGGGCCAAGAAACACGAGCAATGGACATTAGACTGGTGGAAATGTGTCCATTGGTATGGAATCCAAATTGGAGATTTTTGGTTCAAACCGCTGTGTCTTTGTGAGACGCGGTGTGTGTGAACGGATGATCTCCACATGTTTATTTCCCACCGTAAAGCGTGGAGGAGGTGGTGTTATAGTGTGGGGGTGCTTTGCTGGTGACACTGTCTGTGATTTATTTAGAGTTCAAGGCACACTTAACCAGCCTGGCTACCACAGCATTCTGCAGCGATACACCATCCCATCTGGTTTGGGCTTAGTGGGACTATCATTTGTTTTTCAACAGGACAATGACCCAACACACCTCCAGGCTGTGTAAGGGCTATTTGACCAAGAAGGAGAGTGATGGAGTGCTGCATCAGATGACCTGGCCTCCACAATCACCCGACCTCAACCCAATTGAGATGGTTTGGGATGAGTTGGACCGCAGAGTGAAGGATAAGCAGCCAACAAGTGCTAAGCATATGTGGGAACTCCTTCAAGACTGTTGGAAAAGCATTCCAGGTGAAGCTGGTTGAGAGAATGCCAAGAGTGTGCAAAGCTGTCATGAAGGCAAAGGGTGGCTACTTTGAAGAATCTAAAATATATTTTGATTTGTTTAAAACTTTTTTGGTTACTACATGATTCCATATGTGTTATTTCATAGTTTTGATTTCTTCACTTTTATTCTACAATGTAGAAAATAGTAAAAAAACTAAAAAAAACTTGAATGAGTAGGTGTTTCCAAACTGATGACTGGTACTGTATGTAAATGTGATATTTCCGTTTTTAATTTTTAATAAATTTGCAAAAAAACTGTTTTTACTTTGTAGTTATGGAGTATTGTGTGTAGATTGATGTGGGGAAAAAAACAATTTAATCAATTTTATAATAAAGCTGTAACGTAAAGGGGTCTGAATACTTTCTGAATGCACTGTATATCGTTAATAATCATCTCTCTCCTATCTCGTCCACTCACCTGCCTCCTAACTCCTCCCCATCTGTCTCCTAACTCCGCCTCTCACCTGCCTCCTAACTCCTCCCCATCTGTCTCCTACCTCTGCCTCTCACCTGTCTCCTAACACCTCCCCTCGCTTGTCCTCAGATACCCTGACCTCCAGCGGAACCCTGGACCCCTGGTGGAACGCGTGTCAGTCTATGGCCACGCCCATCTGCTTCTCCACGCCTTCTCTTTTGGCTTTGGGACCACCTCCTGCTTCAAGGTGAGCTGCTATTTTGAGATGAGACTAGTTAGGGCCCTGCTACCCGGCACCGGCCCAACAGGACCCATTGCTATGCACCTGGTAAGGGCCGGGCCTATTTTTTCATCAATAACTAGGGCATGGGCCGGGCTCGGTAGCATTTTTAAGAACGACAAAATTGATAACTAACATTTTGATCCTGGGGAGGAGAGGAGGGTTGGGCGAGGAGGGTAGATCGTAATAATGTCATTAATCAGTCTTTGTTCTGTCCGAGGTGTACCACGCCCTTCGTAAGGCCCGCCCCCAACAGGAAGTGGAGTTCTTTCACCCAGTCTACCTGCTTGAGCTGGACAGGTTCTGGCGTCGCCGCGGGCAACGAGCCCCACGGCTCTCTTCTGGTATGATGCTGGCCAACACTGCTCTGGAGATTTGTGAACAGGTGTGTGTGTGTGTGTTGCCTCAGAAGAGGTTCCCGTCCAATCTGAAGTTTCCATGTCCTTGTGCAGGAGTGTTGGGACACAAAGGAGGAAACCATTGAATAGGACCGGCGCAAGCACACACCCTTGCCTCACACTAGTGTCTACTCCAAAGGGTTCAGACTCCTGACCACCAACTGTTATCCTGGCCATCATCCCCTCATGGAACTAACACAGGATGTTCACACATTTCCCGGGGCAGCCATGCTGCAGGAGGACCTTCCAAAGGAGTTCACGTTGTACTGTGTTGAAGGCTTTGGAGAGGTCCACAAAGCCCATGAATAGGTATTGTTTCACTGCACTTGTCCTGCAGTTGGCGTGCACTGAAGATCATGTCCACGTGCTTCTGTTCTTTCTGAAGCCGCACTGGGACTCTGGTAGCATCTGCCACAAAGCTTGAATCTGAACGAGTACTTGAGCTTCAGTACGTGGATGATTGTGCTCTTGTGGCACATACCCAAGAAGCTCTACAAGCCACCCTCACAGCAGCTGTACAGACAGCTACAACTGGGCCGTCGTTCAGCAGGTGGTCAGAAAAAGCGTCTAAAGGACCAATTGAAGACTTCACTAAAGAAGTGTGGGATAAACCCTGCCTCCATGAACTGTTGCTGCAGACCGGCCTCTGTCATGAAGGAGTGCAGTTGGCTGAGGAGAAAAGTACTGAACGATGCCTGGCAAAGTGACAGAGAAGACATATGTCCATGGCTGCACTGGCCTCAACGACAGTGTGCATCCCGCATCGGATTATACAGTCATCAGCGAATCCACAAGCATTAGAGGTCATTAGAAGTCATTATTGGATGCGATCGACTACCTTAAGAGATTAAGTGTGTGTGTGTGCGCGCGTGCATGTATGTTTCTAAGTCTTTATCTCGCTCTGTCAGGTTCATCTGTACGGCTTCTGGCCCTTCCGTCTGGATCTATCCCAAAATACTTTGCCCCATCATTACTATGACAACGTTGGTCCAAGTCACTTCATGCACACCATGCCTAAAGAGTTCCTGCTATTACTACAACTCCACAGCCAGGGGGCGCTACAGCTACATGTTGGACCCTGTACACCCTAACAAGCGGATGGTCGGGGGGGCAGGAACATAATTATAACAATTTGTACACTGCAAATTGACCACAACTAAGCCCAAAAAGAGGTTGTATTTGAAAATAACAGTAATTTCATACCTTGATTACACTGAGACACAGTATGGGCCCCCATTGACTTTGTTTGTCACTCTCACTCAGATATCATTAACATTTACATTTTAGTCATTTAGCAGACGCTTTTGTCCAGAGCGACTTACATCAGCAATTAGGGTTAAGGGCGTAAATCATTGCAAAATCTGTAGCATTGCAGGAAATTAGCTTTAAAACGGCAATAATGTATCTCTGCCCCATGGCAAAATGAGTAGAATTGCATGAAATGTGTTATAAAATTGCAAAATGTTCTCTCCGCTCCATTGCAAAATGTGTAGAACTGCAGAAAACTTACTGGGGGGCCCCCCAACCAAATCTTGCGTAGGGCCCCCAAAATGCTAGAGACACACACACATACACACAAACACACGCATGAAGAAATCCAAATAGAAGTATAACATTTTAATGTTTCCAATAAAATGCCTGTACACCCTAACCCCTACACCCTAACCCTTCACCATAACTCCTACACCCTAACCCGTGTTAATACAACTCCACAGCCAGGGGGCGATACAGCTACATGTTGGACTCTGTCTAACCTACATCCTAAAAAGTTATTTATACATTATTTGTATGCTGTGGTTTTATATTATATTGGAAACATTAAAATGTTATACTTCTATTTGGATTTCCTTACTGTATGGTTTTAATTTATTTTTCTATAAATGATTGATCCAATTATTTCTTAATTTCTTCATGCGTGTGTTTGTGTGTATGTGTGTGTGTGTAATACAGGATCAGATGTTTCATATATGAAGATTAAGGTGAACAGAGCCCTATACTACGAATATGGTTTGAGGAGTTAGTGAGGTAACTTTGGTCAACCCTGAGTTCAACTCGGGATAACTGGTGACACAAAAGTAGCTCACCTTTTAGCCAGGTACATTTCTATGGCAATGAATCCTTCAGAACTAACCCGCTCTGGGGCAGGCTATCTCAGGGCTAACTACACTTATCCTGAATGAAGTGTTTGAGATGTGAGTTGAGGAACAATCATATTAGATTCCCTCCCTCTTGCAAAGAGTGCATCATCATCCCCTCCATGTTTTTTTGTGTTAAAAATAGTAACATTAAAATGCCTATTACTTTACACATTTAGTAATAACAGGATGCATTTGCAACTTGATGCACAGTAAAACTTTTGTATGTTAAAGGGATACTTCGGGATTTTGGCAATGAGGCCCTTTATCTACTTCCCCAGAGGCAGATGAACTCGTGGATACCATTTTTATGTCTCTGTGTCCAGTATGAAGCTTTAGCACAATGAATGGAAGTCTATGGGTATCTGTTAGTATGCTAGCATGCTCTTTGCCAAAATCCCGAAGTATCCCTTTAATAAAATAATAGTATCTATAGAGGTATAGAAAAAAGGTGCTCTTGCATTGATACACCACACCAAAGCACACCAAAGACAGCATTAATGATACATAATATAAGAATGGTGGCACTTCTAATAGCCTATTTCACACCATAGCCTGCTGAATTTGCAAGATAACTTTTCTTTCATTTTGATTTCGGCAAAAATAAAAATGTGCCACTGACTCGCCTATGGATTAATGTTTCAGCGTTGTCTACTGTACATGAAGAGGTTGCCTTCGACTAACCTAACATACCAGGCATAAGAGAAACGCCTGAGCGGAGTTCCCACGTCCGGTTTTCAGAAGAAAATGAAGCTAGGTTGAAAACCCTAGCCACATGCGACATGAATGTGCAGTTACAAGCCTGGCTCGAGCAAGCTAAAAAAAAAGCGATGGGTATATAATCAATATCCAACTTCGTTTTTTTTTTTTTTTTTTTTTTTTTGTTTTTTTTTGAGGCCCTTTTATCCAGAGCGACTTCGTAACATGGATGAAGCCTGAGCTGGAATGTGAAGCTAACTTAGATAACTTCAGAAAAGCCTGAGTACATCTAGCTAGATTCGTAGCACACCACTCAGGTTCATATTTGATGAATGTTCTAATATACACAAACTTGCAGCACCCCGCCATACGGCGGTAAATCATTGCATCTGATTAATTCCATTCGATGCGATTCCATTTTTGAGGACTGCCACCATATAAATACATTTTATTTATACTATTTATAAGCTATTGTCAACTTCCTGTCTATGGTTATTTTGCTCACTGATCACTGTCAATTGCTCACTGTCATCCTAATGTGTGCAACTATTATTGATGTCGCACAGAAAAGTTATTTAGTTGCAAATGCAACTAGGGCCATGTAAATAGGCTGATTGTTAGGTTACTCCATTTGAATCCATTGGTGGCACCTCGTGTGGCCGGCAGGGATGTAGCTCAGTTGGTAGAGCATGGCGTTTGCAACGCCAGGGTTGTGGGTTCGATTTCCAAAAAAATTTAAATAATGTATTCACTCACTAACTGTAAGTCGCTCTGGATAAGAGCGTCTGCTAAATGACTAAAATGTAAAATGTAATTCAAAAGCAGGTTGGCGTTTATTGTCATGAGTCTTGTCCTGGAGGCAGAACTGAGCAATTTCCCCTTAAACCAGCTGCAAAGTCAAAATTGGCTATGTTGCTTCTTGGTCTTAATTTAAGGTTAGGGTTAGACATTAAGGTTTGGTTTAGGTTTAAATAAGATTTTATAACTTTGTAGCTGTGCCAGCTAGTGACCACTCTGCAGAGCTGCCTCCAGAACATTATTCATTATCAAAGTCAGCCCAAAATTGTAGGAAGAGATCCTCCCGCAGCTGAGACGCTTATGGTATTATAATATACCACAGGAAGTTGGTGGCACCTTAATTGGGGAGGATGGGCTCGTGGTAATGGCTGGAGCTGAATGGTATGTGTTTCATGCAATTCCATTCTCTCCGTTCCAGCCATTATTGTGAGTCGTCCTCCCAGCAGCCTCTACTGTAATATACAGTAGATAACATGATATCACATAAAATATTGGCAGTGGCTCCTGATCCGTGGTCAGAACTTTTATTTCTGAGGCTCTGTATCCGTGAGTCTGCAAAATCTCGCAGTATCTTGTTATTTTGGATCGGGTTTTGACAAACAGGACAAACTAGACTGAATCTTTATATTGATCCTTGATGGCTGAATAAAAACATCTGACTAACACACAGACACACACACACACACCAGGGCCTGCGCTAGAACGAATCAGTTGGAAGGGCATTTGATTTCCATATGGGAGCATATTTTTTCCACGGGACTTCCTATGTTACATTTTTTTAAGTGGGTGTTATAGTAAAACCCAGCATGAGTTTCAAGTTTGGGAACGCTTACAATTTATCCTACCATTTCTACCGATCTGGTGCCAGTTATGATTTTCATATGCCCATTTTCATTTCAATAATAAAGTTTTTTCATTTCTCAAAATCATTGTCACTTGGTTAATCAAAATCTACCATATGGACACATTGATGGACCGTGATCCATTGTCGGCTAAAGAAATGAGCTCATGGAACTCAGAGAAAGTCTATAGCCCAATGCAACAGTAGGCCTATAACTTCCATCGTCAACTAAGTAAAATACATAGCTAGGTCTAAAGCCGACAAATAAAAACAGTAGAAAATATCATTTTCAATCGCATTCTACTCCACCTGTCTGCCTCCCTTTCTATCTGTCATTACTTGAGCTATAGCTAGTGAAGTGCAACATTGTATCAAATCAATCAACTGGGTCCCAGACCGAAGCTGTCACTAGTGAACTTGCAATATTGCCATGCCCTCGGTGCCAGTGAGCTCGGGAAAGACAGCTGTTTTTGCGGAAGGGAAAAAGTTAAGGTTGTTTATGATGTTCCACTGGATATATGGGATCATCACAGACCCGTCGCCAGACCTCAGTCTTAAGGGGGGCATATGAAATGCATGGGAGGGCAGGGCACAATTGTTATTAGCCTACAGTACATATATTTAATAATAAATTCCCTCAAGTGGGGGGGCACAAGCATTTTTGGGGGCGGGCCCGGCCCCCTATGGCCCGCCCATAGCGACGGGTGTGGATCATCAGATCATTATATTTTGCTCTTTCACACCGAGGCTTGGTGATTATCGAGGCTGGGAGTGTTGGAAAGATTTTTCAAATACTTTGAGGAACTATTATCATTCGCAATGGATGTTGTTGACTTATTGTGAACAGCTTATTAGTGGTGGACCTGGTGAGTTAAAACAATCAGAACTCAGGCATCTCCAAATTGGTACTTTTCTACATTTGCATGCAGCAGGCCAGGTACTTCAATGCATGCTCAGGCGCGCCCTCCATCAACATTATCAAGACAGAGAAACTAGACACATGCTCACATGGAGCACTCAAAAACAATTAGCTCAATTGGTAGAGCATGGCGCTTGCAACAACAGGATTGTGGGTTTGATTCCCGGGACCACCCGTATGTAAAATGTATGCACGCATGACTGTAAGTCGCTTTGGATAAAAGCGTCTGCTATATGGCATATATAAAAGACAATGAACAAATTAACAAAATTCGTATATGATGCTTATGAAATAAACCAAAACTTGTTTCTCACAAGTGTTGCTGGTTGTGACGTCTGTAAACCCTTTCACTCTGAGAATGTTAAATGACTGTAATTGCTTGCATTAACAAAAATGAATGTAACCAAATGACGGGGATTAACAGTGTATTTAGACATATGTAGTGGGAATTGATGAAAATGAACAATCACAGGGCAAAACATTCACACAATAGTACAAGGAATGCGCAAGAATTGTCGGGAGAGAGCTGAGTGTATTCTGGAGAGCTGAGTGCATGCATTCTGGAGAGAGATGCACCATATCTTAGCCACACAACTGTACCATTCTTCTTGTCTCAGCATTTTAAATTATACTCAAGGCACATTATCTTCACACATATTTTAGATGCTTTTCACTGACAAACCCAAATAAGCTAATGATACTCTGTGGCTAAGTCATGGTCTCTGGTGAAGTATTTTGAATGATTTTACTTAGACAGGAGTAATTATATAATTTTGGCAAAACATAAATTTACTATAGGGGAAGCCAGCATCTGAACAGTACACTGTGTACACGGCAACTTTCCTTTCCAATTTGCAAGTGGCTGCCTGAAACCAGAGTATGTACAGTATGTACAGTATGGTGGAGACCTCTGTGGGCTATACTCGGCCTTGTCTCAGGATTGTAAGTTGGTGGTTGAGGATATCCCTCTAGTGGTGCGGGGGCTGTGCTTTGGCAGAGTGGGTGGGGTTATATCCTTCCTGTTTGGCCCTGTCCGGGGGTTTCTTCGGATGGGGCCACAGTGTCTCCGGACCGCTCCTGTCTCAGCCTCCAGTATTTATGCTGCAGTAGTTTATGTGTCGGGGGGCTGGGGTTAGTTGGTTATACCTGGAGTACTTCTCCTGTCTTATCCAGTGTCCTGTGTGAATTTAAGTATGCTCTCTCTAATTTTCTCGTTCTCTCTTTCTCTCTGAGAACCTGAGCCCTAGGACCATACGTCAGGACTACCGGGCATGATGACACCTTGCTGTCCCCAGTCCGCCTGGCCTTGCTGCTATTCCAGTTTCAACTGTTCTGCCTGCGGTTACGAAACCCCTACCTGTCCCAGACCTGCTGTTTTCAACTCTTAATGATCGGCTATGAAAAGCCAACTGAGAGACCTGAGCCCTAGGACCATACGTCGGGACTACCGGCCGTGGTGACTCCTTGCTGTCCCCAGTCCGCCTGGCCTTGCTGCTATTCCAGTTTCAACTGTTCTGCCTGCGGTTATGGAACCCCTACCTGTCCCAGACCTGCTGTTTTCAACTCTTAATGATCGGCTATGAAAAGCCAACTGAGATTTATTCCTGATTATTATTTGACCATGCTTGTCACTTATGAACATTTTTGAACATCTTGGCATGGTTCTGTTATAATCTTCACCCGGCACAGCCAGAAGAGGACTGGCCACCCCTCATAGCCTGGTTCCTCTCTAGGTTTCTTCCTAGGTTTTCGCCTTTCTAGGGAGTTTTTCCTAGCCACCGTGCTTCTACACCTGCATTACTAGCTGTTTGGGGTTTTAGGCTGGGTTTCTGTACAGCACTTCGAGATATTAGCTGATGTAAGAAGGGCTATATCAAATAAAATTGATATAATGAGAAGTTTCTCACGTCTCCGCCCAGCAATGGGAGTCATTGTCCCAAAGGCAGGAAGGCAGGCGACAAGCTTAGGTCTGCATATTTCTTTTTTATTTCTAACCTTTATTTTACTGGGAGTCATACTGAGACCAAGGTCTCTTTTACAGATGAGCCCTGAATTACACAAATTACAGAAAATACATCAAAATATAAATACAAAATGCAAGTAGAAAGAAAAACACGGTCATAAAAAACAAACACATCCATCAGTAATAAGGTCCTCAATCAGCTTTCTGAATTGCCCTAGAGGCACCAGAACATCAAATGTAAGAACATTTTGAAGATTGTTCCCCAAATAAGGTGCAAGAATACTAAAAGCTGATTTACCTAACTCGGGTAAAGGAATTTCCAGAGTTAGCCATCCCTGAAACCTGGAGTGGTAACATATGTCTAAAGTTTAGTAATGATGTTAGGTACATTGGGACTTTTTGTAAAAGGGCTTTATAAATGAAAACATAGTATTGTACCAACCTACATGACATCAAAGAGGGCCAACCAACTTTCTGGTAGAGAATGTGATGAGTACTAAAATTGTCACTAGTAATAAAGCGCAGTACGCTATGATAAACTGCATCTAACGGCTTTAATGAAGGGGCAGCTACTTTCATACAGATGATGTAGCCATAGTCTAGGACCGATAGGAACATCGACTGAATAATCTGCTTTCTACTATTTAGCTAGAGGCAGGACCTATTTCTATAGAAGAAGCCCATTTTATTCTCAGCTTCTTAACTAACTCATCAATATGCTTTTTAAAGACAGCTTTTCATCTATCTAGATGCCCAGTTATTTGTAAGCACGGACATAGGGCTGTGGCGGTCAGCCCTATTTTGTCAGCAGCTTATTGTCATGCAAAAGCCTCTGGTCTCACGGGTAATTGACCGCTAATTACCATAAACACATTTAGATCTCCAGGCTCCACACTTTGGAACATCTACATTAAAAAAAGTCTAATAAATCAACAGAATATACACCATCTCAATAAATCCATTATTTATTTTAGGCTGGTCTAAAGAAACATTATGATGTGAAGAAAATGTATTTCAGAAGAACAGAATATGAGTTGGCCTACTGTATTTTATCTGGCTATGCGCCATGCCATAGGCTGTAGACTTGTTAATTTAGCAGAAAATAAATGCCGTTATTTTATATTATATGATTTTATAATAGTAAGAATATCATTGAAGTGCTGAACAAATAGTTATGTTGACTACGTCCGTCCTAGCTCACTCGCTCATTAATGTCTTAATCGAAATTGCGGATTGCCTCTTATCCGCTCGTTGTCCCCTTATGCCATAGTTTGTACATCTCAATTGTCAGTAGAAACCTCATTTGTTTAAGCAAGTCAGCCATATCAGCTATGTTTTTTTTAAGGGCAGTAAATGAGGCTGAATGAACTGTTTCGCTGCCAGACAAGGTTCCACTGATAGCAATGTCTAGCAGTGGTAAGGATTCACTCCATGGTGCTGAAAAGAACGCTCTGCTGTTGGGACATCTTTATGTAGGCCCTAACAGTTTGTGGGCACCATTTGTCACTGTTATAGTGCAATTCATGTATTGTTTAGTGTTGTGTTGTGTAGTGGCTTTGCTGGCATGCATCAACAAAAATTTGGGGGAATTTGTCCCATCAACATTTACATGCTAAAATCGGCACTGTTGTGTGTAGATTGTTGAGGATTTGTATTTCTTCAATACATTTTAGAATAAGGACTGTAACGTAAATCAAAGTGTGGAAAAAGGGAAGGGGACTGAATACTTTCCGAATGCACTGCAATACCCCATAATGACAAACTGAAAATATGTTTTTAGAAATGTTTGCTAATGTATTGAAAATAAAATACAGAAATATCTAATTTACATAAGTATTCGCACCCCGAGTCAATATATGTTAGAATCACCTTTGGCACCGATTACAGCTGTGAGTCTTTCTGTGTAAGTCTCCAAGAGCTTTGCACACCCGGATTGTACAATATTTGCCCATTATTCTTTTC
Organism: Coregonus clupeaformis; assembly: GCF_020615455.1. Classification (NCBI taxonomy): domain Eukaryota; kingdom Metazoa; phylum Chordata; class Actinopteri; order Salmoniformes; family Salmonidae; genus Coregonus; species Coregonus clupeaformis. Next base: position 81,965 of record NW_025535378.1, on the reverse strand, counting down.
AAAATTCTTCAAGCTCTATCAAATTGGTTGTTGATCATTGCTAGACAACAATTTGCAAGTCTTGCTAAATCTTTTCATGGAGATTTAAGTAAAAACTGGAAAACAGACTGAACCAGGTTTTCCTCTAGGATTTTTCCTGTGCTTAGCTCCATACTGTTTTTTTTAAATTACAAGCATACCCAAAACATGATGCAGCCACCACAATTCTTGAAAATATGAAGAGTGGTACTCAGTAATGTGTTGGATTGGATTTGCCCAAAATATAACACTTTGTATTCAGGACAAAAAGTTAATTGTTTTGCCACATTTTTTACAGTATTACTTTAGTGCCTTGTTGCAAACTGGATGCATGTTTTGGAATATTTTTTTCTGTACAGGCTTCCTTCTTTTCACTCTGTCAATTAGGTTAGTATTGTGGAGTAACTACAATGCTGTTGATCCATCCTCAGTTTTCTCCTATGACAGCCATTAAACCCTGTAACTGTTTTAAAGTCACCATTGGCCTCATGGTGAAATCCCTGAGCAGATTCCTTCCTCTCCGGCAGCTTAGTTAGGAAGGATTCCTGTATCTTTGTAGTGACTGGGTGTATTGATACACCATCCAAAGTGTAATTAATAACTTCACCATGCCCAAAGGGATATTCAATGTCTGCTTTTTTTTCTGGATGTGTCCTTCTTTGAGAGGCATTGGAAAACCTCCCTGATCTTTGTCGTTGAAACTGTGCTTGAAATTCACTGCTCGACTGAGGGACCTTACAGATTACATTTACATTTACGTCATTTAGCAGACGGGGGGGTAGAAGGATTACTTTATCCTATCCCAGGTATTCCTTAAAGAGGTGGGGTTTCAAATGTCTCCGGAAGGTGGTGAGTGACTCCGCTGTCCTGGCGTCGTGAAGGAGCTTGTTCCACCATTGGGGTGCCAGAGCAGCGAACAGTTTTGACTGGGCTGAGCGGGAACTATGCTTCCGCAGAGGAAGGGGAGCCAGCAGGCCAGAGGTGGATGAACGCAATGCCCTCGTTTGGGTGTAGGGACTGATCAGAGCCTGAAGGTACGGAGGTGCCGTTCCCCTCACAGCTCCATAGGCAAGCACCATGGTCTTGTAACAGATGCAAGCTTCAACTGGAAGCCAGTGGAGTGTGCGGAGGAGCGGGGTGACGTGAGAGAACTTGGGAAGGTTGAACACCAGACGGGCTGCGGCATTCTGGATGAGTTGTAGGGGTTTAATGGCACAGGCAGGGAGCCCAGCCAACAGCGAGTTGCAGTAATCCAGACGGGAGATGACAATGCCTGGATTAGGACCTGTGCCGCTTCCTGTGTAAGGCAGGGTCGTACAGATAATTGTATGTGTGGGGTACAGAGATGAGGTAGTCATTCAAAAATAATGTTAAATACTATTATTGCACACAGAGTGAGTCCATGCAACTTATTATGTGACTTGTTAAGCAATATTTTACTATTGACCTTATTTAGATTTGCCGTAACAAAGTTGTTGACTCACGACATTTCAGCTCTTCAATATTTATTAAGTTGTTACAAAAAAAAAAAAAAATAATACGTCATTCCACTTTGACATTATGGGGTATTGTGTGTAGGCCAATGGGGGGAATCTACATTTAACACATTTTAAATACAGGCTGTAACACAACAAAATGTGAAAAAAGTCAAGGGGTGTTAATACTTTCTGAAGGCACTGTACAAACAAACTTAATGACTTGTGATAATGCAGGAATAACCGGTGACAAGTGGAACAGTAAACGACAACTGAAGACACACGGGGACACACACACACACACACACACACAGCTTTATTAGAGAACTGACCCCTGACTGTCATCTGATTCAAGTTTGAACTGGTTTGATGGTAAATAAGGATTCAGGATGTACCACAGGAACCAAACCAGGACAGGGTTGTTGTCTTAACGAAATATCTTTCATCTAGAGTTTATAGGTACTAGGAACACTCCCCAGTCTAGCTACTCCCTGCCCAGCCAATAAGCGACATAATGTCGCTACTTGCTAACACCTGCCAGTCCCCATGGAAGCTTACCTTTGACAAAGAGTCCATGATCCCGTTCTATAGGGTACCGGTACATGCCACCGCATAAAATACATAAAATGAGAGATTCAGGTAATAGAGATGATACATAGCAGGGAATGATTGACAGGTGTTGACATGAGACTCTTGTCTTAAATTGAGACTTGGTTGGCTTTGTATGGAGTATGGTTTATCTAAAAGGAGACACAAAGGTGCAAATAATAACGGGCAATAAAAGGAATGTCATAGTAATAACAGCATACACAATTATTTGGCTGTTAGTGGTTTCGGGAGCGGTTGTCGGGAGAGGTTGTGTTTTCTCTAGCAGGAGGTAAGCTTGGCTTCTTATATGGTGTTGAGTAAAGCTTAAACCATGTATTTAGATTGTAGGTAGGGATTGTAGTTAGGTATTATAGGTAGTTTACTCAGGTAGTTATTGTAGGTTATTGTAGGTTATTGTAGGTAAGTATTGTATTCGGCGGACCCCGGCGAAGCACGAGGCTAGTTTACCCACTACTTGGACCAACAAAGCTAGCTAGCTAGCTAGCGGGTAGCTACTGGTAACTTTTAGCAACTGTGGTTAGTTGTTTCCAATGTTATTTCACGCTTAAGAGTACCTGTGATTGAGCCAGCTAGCTGCCTACCATTCAGCTGTTTTTCTAACCTCATTATCCGAGGCATTAACGTTAGGTGGTTGGTAGCTGCTGTACTTAATTACAGCTACTGATTGCAGTCTGCCACCCAGACAGCTGGCGTTGGGTAAGTTTGGCTTTATACATAGCTTGGGCTTTGTCGAGTAAGGCTTAAACTATGTATTTAGATTGTAGTTAGGTATTATAGGTAGGCATCGTGGGCTGTATATTAATAGGTAGTATAGGTAGGCATCGTGGGCTGTTGTGGGTAGTTGTTGTATGTAGTTATTGTAGGTTACTTTTGTATTCGGCGGTGCCGGGTGTAGCACGAAGCTAGCTAGCTAACTCACCTCCTGGATTAGCTGGCGAGTAGCTATTAGCAACGGTAGCAACTAAAAACAATATCCTTTTAGCCAGCTACATTCGTTCGCAGCGACGCCGTTTTCAAACAAAGTCAACACAGCAGCCATTGCTAGCTAGCCAACACTACCAGCTAGCTGTACTGTGGTAGCTAAATACAATATCTTTGTGCTAGCTAGCCAACGTTTAATTATTGCTGCGTTATGAAAGAACTAGACACGGACATGAATTATCTGTTTAGTGTGTTCACACACTACTGGTAGTTTGTTGTAACCAAGTATTGGTGCTAAACTGTGTGTTATTGGATCCTAGCATGCTAGTTAGCTATGGCGTCATAGTTAGCTAGCTGAATAAAGTAAGTTGAGTCTATTCATTGAAACATTGAACCGCTGTAGTTTACAACAATTCTAATTTCTAAAGTGGAAGTTGGGAGAGTTTTATTCGGGTGGTTCAGTAAAACAATTATAGTTTCTGAGGTGGAAGTTGGGAGAGTTATATTTTTTTTGGTGAGGGAGGCCCTGCTCTCTCCTATCCCAGATGTTTAGTTCATTTCATTCCGATCTCCTCTGCATTATTGTAGCCATCTGCTACAGCCTGTCAACTATGCCTCTGCCTATCCCTGTTCTCTCCTCTCCGCACAGGCTACACAAACGCCTCACACCGCGTGGCTGCTGCCTCTCTAACCTGGTGGTCCCTGCACGCACCACACACCTGGAGTTCCAGGTCTCAGGCAGCCTCTGGAACTGCCGTTCTGCCGCCAACAAGGCTGACTTCATCCCAGCCTATGCTACCCTCCAGTCCCTCGACTTCCTGGCGCTGACGGAAACATGGATTACCACTGAAAACACTGCTACTCCTACTGCTCTCTCCTCGTCTGACCATGTGTTCTTGCATACCCCGAGAGCATCTGGTCAGACGGGTGGTGGCACAGGAATCCTCATCTCTCCCAAGTGGTCATTCTCAATTTTTCCCCTAACCCATCTGTCTATCTCCTCATTTGAATTCCACGCTGTCACAGTCACTAGCCCATTTAAGCTTAATATCCTTGTCATCTATCGCCCTCCAGGTTCCCTTGGAGAGTTCATCAATGAGCTTGACGCCTTGATAAGTTCCTTTCCTGAGGATGGCTCACCCCTCACAGTTTTGGGGGATTTCAACCTCCCTATGTCTACATTTGACTCATTTCTCTCTGCCTCCTTCTTTCCACTCCTCTCCTCTTTTGACCTCACCCTCTCACCGTCCCCCCCTACTCACAAGGCAGGCAATACGCTTGACTTCATCTTTACTAGATGTTGCTCTTCTACTAATCTCACTGCAACTCCCCTCCATGTCTCCGACCACTACTTTGTATCCTTTTCTCTCTCGCTCTCCTCCAACACTACTCACTCTGCCCCTACACAGATGGTAACGCGCCGCCGCAACCTTCGCTCTCTCTCTCCCACTACTCTCTCCTCTTCCATCCTATCATCTCTTCCCTCTGCTCAATCCTTCTCCCTCCAATCTCCTGATTCTGCCTCCTCAACCCTCCTCTCCTCCCTTTCTGCATCCTTTGACTCCCTGTGTCCCCTATCCTCCCGGCCGGCTCGGTCCTCCCCTCCAGCTCCGTGGCTTGATGACTCATTGCGAGCTCACAGAGCAGAGCTCCGGGCAGCTGAGCGGAAATGGAAGAAAACTAAACTCCCTGCCGACCTGGCATCTTTTCACTCCCTCCTCTCTACATTTTCTTCATCTGTTTCTGCTGCTAAGGCCACTTTCTACCACTCTAAATTCCAAGCATCTGCCTCTAACCCTAGGAAGCTCTTTGCCACATTCTCCTCACTGCTGAATCCTCCCCCCCACCCCCCACCCCTCCTCCCTCTCTGTGGATGACTTCGTCAACCACTTTGAAAAGAAGGTTGACGACATCCGATCCTCGTTTGTTAAGTCTAATGACACTGCTGGTCCTGCTCACACTGCCCTACCCTATGCTTTGACTTCTTTCTCCCCTCTCTCTCCAGATAAAATCTTGCGACTAGTGACTGCTGGCCGCCCAACAACCTGCCCGCTTGACCCCATCCCCTCCTCTCTTCTCCAGACCATCTCCGGTGACCTTCTCCCCTACCTCACCTCGCTGATCAACTCATCCTTGACCGCTGGCTATGTCCCTTCCGTCTTCAAGAGAGCGAGAGTTGCACCCCTTCTCAAAAAACCAACACTCGATCCCACTGATGTCAACAACTACAGACCAGTATCCCTTCTTTCTTTTCTTTCCAAAACTATTGAGCGTGCCGTCTTTAGTCAACTCTCTTGCTATCTCTCTCAGAATGACCTTCTTGATCCAAACCAGTCAGGTTTCAGGACTGGTCATTCAACTGAGACTGCTCTTCTCTGTGTCACGGAGGCTCTCCGCACTGCTAAAGCTAACTCTCTCTCCTCTGCTCTTGTCCTTCTAGACCTGTCTGCTGCCTTTGATACTGTGAACCATCAGATCCTCCTCTCCACCCTCTCCGAGCTGGGCATCTCCGGCACGGCTCACTCCTGGATTGCGTCCTACCTGACCGGTCGCTCCTACCAAGTGGCGTGGCGAGAAGCTGTCTCCGCACCACGTGCTCTCACCACTGGTGTCCCCCAGGGCTCAGTTCTAGGCCCTCTCCTTTTTTCCCTATACACCAAGTCACTTGGCTCTGTCATATCCTCACATGGCCTCTCCTATCATTGCTACGCTGACGATACACAACTAATCTTCTCCTTTCCCCCTTCTGATAACCAGGTGGCGAATCGCATCTCTGCATGTCTGGCCGACATATCAGTATGGATGACGGATCACCACCTCAAGCTGAACCCTGGCAAGACGGAGCTGCTCTTCCTCCCGGGGAAGGACTGCCCGTTCCATGATCTCGCCATCACGGTTGACAACTCCGTTGTGTCCTCCTCCCAGAGTGCGAAGAGCCTTGGCGTGACCCTGGACAACACCCTGTCGTTCTCCGCTAACATCAAGGCGGTGACCCGATCCTGCAGGTTCATGCTCTACAACATTCGGAGAGTACGACCCTGCCTTACACAGGAAGCGGCACAGGTCCTAATCCAGGCACTTGTCATCTCCCGTCTGGATTACTGCAACTCGCTGTTGGCTGGGCTCCCTGCCTGTGCCATTAAACCCCTACAACTCATCCAGAATGCCGCAGCCCGTCTGGTGTTCAACCTTCCCAAGTTCTCTCACGTCACCCCCCTCCTCCGCACACTCCACTGGCTTCCAGTTGAAGCTCGCATCCGTTACAAGACCATGGTGCTTGCCTATGGAGCAGTGAGGGGAACGGCACCTCCGTACCTTCAGGCTCTGATCAGTCCCTACACCCAAACGAGGGCATTGCGTTCATCCACCTCTGGCCTGCTGGCTCCCTTCCTCTGCGGAAGCATAGTTCCCGCTCAGCCCAGTCAAAACTGTTCGCTGCTCTGGCACCCCAATGGTGGAACAAGCTCCCTCACGACGCCAGGACAGCGGAGTCACTCACCACCTTCCGGAGACATTTGAAACCCCACCTCTTTAAGGAATACCTGGGATAGGATAAAGTAATCCTTCTACCCCCCAAAAAAAAAAAAAAAAAAAAACATTGTAAAGTGGTTAACCCACTGGCTATAGGGTGAATGCACCAACTTGTAAGCCGCTCTGGATAAGAGCGTCTGCTAAATGACGTAAATGTAAATGTAAATGTAGTGGCCATAATCAATGACCATGTGCTAATGCAATAAACATAAATGGGTAAACCTATGCACAAACATAGTAGCATTATACAATGAATGGCCAGAAAGGAGGTGCAATAGCATGCGGCATGGTAGGCCGAAGCTTTCGCAGGCTAATTTATCAATGGCTACATAGCATAGTATGGCAAGCAAACAATAAAAAACAGATACGTTTAGTAGCAAGCATAGCCATAAAGCAGGCCTAGTTAGAATAACAAAGGCAATGCACTAAAAGTACAACAATTATTAATAAATCATCATTAACACTACAAGTACCAAAGAGAACAGATCAATAGATTCAAAATTGCTTTTTGACTGCGTTGTTAAAACAAAAAACAAAACGTAAAAACATAATTCCATTTTGACATTATGGGGTATTGTGTGTAGGCCAGTGACAAATAAATCTCAATTTATCCCATTTTTAAATTCAGGCTGTAACACAACAAAATGTGGAAAAAGACAAGGGGTGTTAATACTTTCTGAAGGCACCTTGTGATGATGCAGGTATAACAGGTGACAAGTGGAACAGTAAAGGACATCTGAGGACACACGGACACACACACACACACACACACACACACACACACACACACACACACACAGCTTTATCAGAGAACTGACCCCTGACTGTCATCTGATTCAAGTTTAACAGGTTTGAAGGTAAATAAGGATTCAGGATGTACCACAGGAACCAAACCGGGACAGGGATGTTATCTTAACAAAATATGAACTATACAAAAAAAGCAATGGTGAGGATCCTCTTCTTATCTTATAAGATAAAAGGCTTGTACTGACACTTCAATTACATTTGACATTTTAGTCATTTAGCAGACGCTCTTATCCAGAGCGACTTACAGTTAGTGCATACATTTTTTTTTTTACATTTTCATACTGGCCCCCCGTGGGAATCGAACCCACAACCCTGGCGTTGCAAACACCATGCTCTACCAACTGAGCTACACGGGGCCTATACTGGTTGTTGTTTGTGAGAGTTGTTTGTCGTGCTCAACTACTCAGCATTGTCTGGTTGAAGGACATGGATTGAAAGAAGGCATCCTCGCAAACAGGAGGGGGAGAGGGAACATCCCTCTTTTGTGACCCTTTCTAAATCCATTTAATCAGAGAATGTATTATTTTTGTATAATTTTGCTTTAGGACATTTATACAATCTTTTGATTACATTCATTTTTTCAGCTGGAAAGTTAAAAGCTTCTAAAATGTTGCATAGAAAAGGCCATTCAAGATGGTAGAAAAAATTCGACAGGATCCAAATGTAACAGGTGATGTAGCCATAGTCTAGGACCGATAGGAAAACATGAATATAAACTAAATTATTTATGGATGATCTCCTAATATACATGACCAATATTGAAAACTCAATGCCACCTTTGCTAAAAATATTTTCAGAATACTCAAAAATATATATATAATTCACGATCTACAGCAATCCTTTAAGTGGATCACAAAAATATTAAATACAGTGGGGAAAAAAAGTATTTAGTCAGCCACCAATTGTGCAAGTTCTCCCACTTAAAAAGATGAGAGAGGCCTGTAATTTTCATCATAGGTACACGTCAACTATGACAGACAAAATGAGAAAAATAAATCCAGAAAATCACATTGTAGGATTTTTTATGAATGTATTTGCAAATTATGGTGGAAATTAAGTATTTGGTCAATAACAAAAGTTTCTCAATACTTTGTTATATACCCTTTGTGGGCAATGACACAGGTCAAACGTTTTCTATAAGTCTTCACAAGGTTTTCACACACTGTTGCTGGTATTTTGGCCCATTCCTCCATGCAGATCTCCTCTAGAGCAGTGATGTTTTGGGGCTGTCGCTGGGCAACACAGACTTTCAACTCCCTCCAAAGATTTTCTATGGGGTTGAGATCTGGAGACTGGCTAGGCCACTCCAGCACCTTGAAATGCTTCTTACGAAGCCACTCCTTCGTTGCCCGGGCGGTGTGTTTGGGATCATTGTCATGCTGAAAGACTCAGCCACGTTTCATCTTCAATGCCCTTGCTGATGGAAGGAGGTTTTCACTCAAAATCTCACGATACATGGCCCCATTCATTCTTTCCTTTACACGGATCAGTCGTCCTGGTCCCTTTGCAGAAAAACAGCCCCAAAGCATGATGTTTCCACCCCCATGCTTCACAGTAGGTATGGTGTTCTTTGGATGCAACTCAGCATTCTTTGTTCTCCAAACACGACGAGTTGAGTTTTTACCAAAAAGTTCTATTTTGGTTTCATCTGACCATATGACATTCTCCCAATCCTCTTCTGGATCATCCAAATGCACTCTAGCAAACTTCAGATGGGCCTGGACATGTACTGGCTTAAGCAGGGGGACACGTCTGGCACTGCAGGATTTGAGTCCCTGGCGGCGTAGTGTGTTACTGATGGTAGGCTTTGTTACTTTGGTCCCAGCTCTCTGCAGGTCATTCACTAGGTCCCCCCGTGTTGTTCTGGGATTTTTGCTCACCGTTCTTGTGATCATTTTGACCCCACGGGGTGAGATCTTGCGTGGAGCCCCAGATCGATGGTTATTATCAGTGGTCTTGTATGTCTTCCATTTCCTAATAATTGCTCCCACAGTTGATTTCTTCAAACCAAGCTGCTTACCTATTGCAGATTCAGTCTTCCCAGCCTGGTGCAGGTCTACAATTTAGTTTCTGGTGTCCTTTGACAGCTCTTTGGTCTTGGCCATAGTGGAGTTTGGAGTGTGACTGTTTGAGGTTGTGGACAGGTGTCTTTTATACTGATAACAAGTTCAAACATGTGCCATTAATACAGGTAACGAGTGGAGGACAGAGGAGCCTCTTAAAGAAGAAGTTACAGGTCTGTGAGAGCCAGAAATCTTGCTTGTTTGTAGGTACCAAATATTATTTTCCACCATAATTTGCAAATAAATTCATAAAAAATCCTACAATGTGATTTTCTGGAATTTTTTTTCTCAATTTGTCTGTCATAGTTGACGTGTACCTATGATGAAAATTACAGGCCTCTCTCATCTTTTTAAATGGGAGAACTTGCACAATTGGTGGCTGACTAAATACTTTTTTTCCCCCACTGTATGTAAATGAGATATTTCTGTATTTCATTTAGGGCTGGGTGGTATACCGTATTTTACTATATACCGGTATTGATGCACGGACCGGTTTGAGTTTTCACTTTATGTTTTATAACGGTTTTTCAGTGTTTGGTTTGTTAAATGTGATGCGCAACTCCGACATGTGTAATGTCCAATTTGATAGTTTACTCAATTTTCTACCTGAGTCATCGCTCTCCTTCACCTCCCGCTGCTGCGTGCCGCTAACCACACCAAGCCCTGCTCCCTGTCACTCAAGGAGAGATCAGTTGCTTGACCACGGAGTCACGAGCACTTTCTTGCCGTTTACTCTTCATGGTCAGATGGATGCAACAATGTTGGTGACATGCTGCTTTCCACAAGCGTTCTATAATTATTGTACACTATTAGTTTGTGTATCTTACCGTCTGCAAACTACTGTTTGCTAGTTTGTCTTTTCTTAGCAAGGTGTTGCTAAAATAATTTGTGTTAGCCACTAATGCTAATCGCTAGCTAGCTGGCTAGCTAGCTTGCTAAATGTACTAAGAGTCAGAGCAAACGTAGCTAGTTAGCTAATACTGCCTTGTACGAGTGCTGGTGTAGGCCTAGATAAGCATGTTTGTACAACGGTATCTTATCAGAGAGGAATAGGCGAAGCATGAATATGTTGGCTAACTAGCTAGCTACATGAAGTAGGAAAACATCTAATTAGGGTCAACTGGAAACACTGACCAACACTTTGGTCCCTACCCTGTCAATAATTCCTCACTGACTTATTAATTCATTAACATGTCTAACAACAATGTATTCAAGGTTCTGCCCACTATATTCCAACTATAGAATTAGATTAATCATTATATTTCTATGATTCCAACAGTTCACCAATTAACTAGGCCTAGATTTTCTTGCCCACATCATGCTGTGTGGCACAGTATGGAAAATATAATAAAATTGCAGGAAATGCAGAAATTGATGAAAATGCTGAAAATTCAACAGTATAAATTGAGAAAGCCCCATTTTGTATTTGTATTTATTAAGGCAGCAGCTACTCTTCCTGGGGTCCAGTAATATTAAGGCAGTTATATACAATTAAAAATATTACATGGCATTACATTTCATAACACTTTTCACAACACATTAAGTGTGTTCCCTCAGGCCACTACTCTACTATCACATATCTATAATACAAAATCCATGTGTACGTGTCTGTAGAGTGCGTGTCTTATCATGTGTATGTGTGTCTGTGCCTGTGTCTCTTCACGTTCCCCGCTGCTCCATAAGGTTTTTATCTGTTTAAAAAAAATCTGATTCTACTGCTTGCATCAGTTACCTGATGTGGAATAGAGTTCCATGTAGCCATGGCTCTATGTAGTACTGTGCGCCTCCCATAGTCTGTTCTTGACTTGGGGATTGTGAAGAGACCTTTGGTGGCATGTCTTGTGGGGTATGCATGGGTGTCCGAGCTGTGTGCTAGTAGTTTAAACAGACACCTCAGTGCATTCAGCATGTCAACACTTACAAAAACACTTACAAAAACAAGTAGTGATGAAGTCAATCTCTCCTCGACTTTGAGCCATGAGAGATTTACATGCATATTATTAATGTTAGCTCTCCGTGTACATTTAAGGGCCAGCCGTGCTTCCCTGTTCTGAGCCTGTTTCTGGGATGCTTGATTGTTTTCATTGTTTACTGGGAAGCTTAGCAGAAGTAGACATGCTCATGTTATTTATGTTAGTGCAGGGTGCGCTGCACCCAGTGGACTTCCTACTAGGGCACACCGCCTCAGTGCTAACAGTATAACTCTGGTTCATAGGCACATGATTAATGCATACAATAGCTGTAGGATCAGCAGAGGCATTCAGGGCAGTTAGAGGGACATAAATTAGGTTACTTACATTATGTCTTCCAACGCCCCTGGTATAATGTACATTTGCTGAAGCATTATGACAACTCAGCAACACAATGGTAGGGATTAACTGAGCTGGGATTGGGTCATTGATAAGTCATTGTCTCAACTCAGCCTTATAATGCTGTGAAATGATCCAGGAACTCAAATTTTTTGGGTGGATCCCTTCCTCCTTATAAAACTAGCTTTGTTTCCAGAAGGTATCGAAATTGTGAATAAATGTTACACCCACAGAGTTGCAGTAGTCATGTAGCCAGTTATGGAGGGCTAAAAGTATTCTGAAACGTTCAATGCCATGATTTAGGAGGGCACAGGGCCAGATATTATGGGGAGTTTGTTGGTGTCAAGCAGAGACCCATTCATAATGTCATTGAATCCCACATGAACTATGATAGACTCAATTTCTTGCTGCAGGTTTAAAATGTTTGGGAGCAGCTTATTGATGTCCTGCACTCAGTTTTTGCTCCAGGTACTGAGACATTTCTCACCATTGAACTGCCCAATACAACGGCTGGAGAAGGGGATGGAGAAATCCGGCCATTCCTACACCTCACACAATTCATGGAACCTTTCACGGGCCCACGAGAAGCAGGATAGCATACGCCCGCAGCTCCCGGCGATAGGTCCAGACCTCCCATGGCAGGCAATGCCCCGTCAGATCCAGAGAGACGGAAAGGAGCAGAACTCGATGACGAAGCCGCTGCTGGAGTCCGCGTAGTTGGAGTCAGCTCAGCCGTCGCAGACACAGGCAGTCCCAGCGATGAAGGTGCATGTAGATCAGGCACCAGGGCTGCAAAGCTATTCCTCATAACAATCTTCTCCGGACCTCTCGCAGACACTCCAGTCCACTTAGCAGAATGCCGCTGCCTTCGGTCTCCACGACTTGTGACATGGGACCAGCGCTGATTGGAACAATCCTCTTGCTGTTCTCCGTCTACTCTACTACAAGATGGAGGAGGAAAAGCAGATGGAGACGACTTCCTTGGCAGGCAGATTCCAGGTAGCACAGGCCATTCTGATAGGGACAGATGACAAGGCGGGGATACATCCATCAAGTCCGAGTGGCATCCAGCCACAGGTGTTGAGAACGAGAAAGTTCCAATTTGCGTTTTCCCCAAAGGTTCGTGACAGGAGTTCGTGGCAGGAAATCACTTATAATTTATGTGTTGCTACCCTAGGGGTCATGAACTACTCAGAAAGCATATTTAGAACTTTTACCGTCAAAAATGTGAAAAATATCGTGATATGATATTTTGTCCATATCGCCCAGCCCTAATTTTAATTATTAATGTGCAAACATTTCTAAAAACATGTTTTCACTTTGTCATTATGGGGTATTGTATGTAGATGGGTGAGAAACAAAATCAATTTAATCTATTTTGAAATCAGGCTGTAACACAACAAATCATGGAATAAGTCAAGGGGTATGAATACTTTCTAAAGGCACTATGTTGACACCTGCAGATGGGTCACCTATAGCACACATAGAGACATGTAAGTAGTACACAGTACAGGCCTATTGATGCTGTAAGTCGCTCTGGATAAGAACATCTGCTAAATGACTAAAATGTAAATGTAATATCACAGAGAAAGTGCAATTTTTCATAGTGCAAAAGCATTGTGCAAAATGCAAAAAATACCATAAACCTCATTATAATCTTGCATTCTGATTTTATTTGAAACTTGTCGTCAACAATGTGCGATATGACGAGGCGATTATTTAACTTGAGTTTAGTAAACTGAGCAATACATAAATAGACAATTTATGTATGTCATGCCACATGGTCATATGTAGCCTACTGTGAAATCTCTCAAGGTTTCTTCTACCTACTGCCGAGTTAGGCCCAGGTTTCTGTCAAGCACTTGCTGTCAAACATGTCGGAGATATTGTGTTGAAAGACATTGACATTTCTGAATGATTTTTATGACGATAGGCTACATGGAAACTTATATATATTTTCCTAGATACAGATAAATGCTAAACTCTTTCATAGACTATGCCTGTAAACAGTGTTGGCTAATGTTACATAGCAATAGTCAAATGAGGAGTTGCTAATTTATGCGGATGCTATGAGATTTCAGTTACTTAAGCCTTGCTAATGGTGGCTAATGCTGCAAAGTTACTAGGCAGCTGACTGTACTCAATGAGGCTAACGCTATAGAGTTACTGACAGCTGGAAGTCTCACTACTTACAGTAAACACTAAAAGTGCTAGCTAACAGCCAGGTTTAGCTAATGTGGCTGGTGCTATAGTAGTGAGACAAAGGGATACTTGCTAATAGCAGCTAACACCTCAGTATTGCTAAAGAGAATCCTATCACCAATGGTGGTTGAGGCTGTTTGGTTATTGGTGATGCTAATGCTACAAAGTTGCTAACAGCCTTAGCTAAAAAAAAAATCAGAAACTTGTGGGTACATTGAAGCCTGAGTTATGGTGGCCAGTACCACATGTACTGTCAACAGAGAAGCACACAGTCAAGATTTGCATGCCAAGAGAGAGAACGCTGTAGGGAGTTCCCCATAGAACCCCCACCCTCCCCCTGAAGAGAGGGAGAAAGATAGGGAGGGAGAGGAGGGCTGGAGGGGCTGTGCAAGTTGTTTTGTCTGAGACACAGGAAAGGGGCCGGGGCTAATCTGAGGCCGTCTGTTTTGAGAGTGTGTGTTTGTTGATACTGTGTGTATGTGTGTGTGTGTGTGCGCGCCCACGGTAGAACTAGAGAGAGGTAGTTAATTCAATATGCCCTGGCAGAATAAATCCTAACTGCTGAGTGAAGACATCATGTCTCACCTTCTGTGACCTTCTCCCCAACAAGAGGGGGAGGGAGAGAGCGAGAGAGAGCGAAATAGGGAGAGAGAGGGGGAGCTGTAGAGACATAGCTGTAGACTAGATCAGGCTTCAAATGTCTAAGGACTTTGCTCAAAGTCACATGTAGATCCATATCCTGTCTTTCTGTCACCCTCTCTCCCGTTCTCTGTCTCTCTCTTTCTCTGTCACACACACACACACACACACACACATGCATGAACACACGCACGCAGGCACACACAAACACACACACACATTAAATACTGTACAAACTCAACCCCCTCCATTTACACATAATTAACCTCCCTGCCACACACACACCCTTTCCCCTGCTGTTTCCAGAATGCTCCAGGTACAGTCAGAACAGTATTGACCCCAGCAGCTGTAGTAGCAGAGCAAAAGTGACATCATCACACACTACATGAGACTTGGTACAGGGTGCGAATTATACATTGACTCTTGGAGGTGCCCTGAAAAGTTCTCTACATAAACAATTTATATTTTCATATTTTCAAGGTTTATGAGGGTGCCCTGATTTGAAATGGGAGAAGCCAGTGTCACGGGCGGGATCTGAACCCAGGTATCCCAAGGGAGAAACCAATGTCTTGACCGTTAGACCAAGTGTGACACTGATTTTGAAGTCGCAGGCAGTGCTGCCTCATTATGAGACCATGTGTCCGACTCATGTCCGCTACATTCACCTCCCTTAGACCACCTCCTCCACAAGAGACTATCCCACAATTGGGTGCCATTGAACCCAAAATAAAATATTTGCTAAATAAACTAAAGGAAAAAAGGTATCCTACAGGAGAAACCAATGACTTGACCGTTAGACCAAGGGTGAGGGTGACACTTATTTTGAAGTCCCAGGCAGGGTTACCTCATCACAAGACCATAAGTCGGCCTCATGTCCCCTACACCAGCATCCCCGGTAACCCCTATCATTTCATCCCTGACTTTAGCCCAAGCCTGTATAAACTGAGGCTAAAGTCTCTTGTGTCTCTAATGTCTCTGTTCCTCTTCCATAGAAACCTCATGAAAGATTATCATGAGGTTCCATCTTTGCTTCAATCTGCATGACAGACAGTATATTTTCACATCCGTTTAATATTTAATCATATTTATTTTCAGTGTTAAACAATATGAAATATAACCACATTGCCTATTGATTAAAACATGCTGTCATTTTGTACAGGAATATATTTATTTTTAACAGTTGGGTCATTCCACCAATAGAGTGCCTTTTAGGTAGTGTACTTTTGTAAAAAAAAAATATATATATATATATACAGTGGGGAAAAAAGTATTTAGTCAGCCACCAATTGTGCAAGTTCTCCAACTTAAAAAGATGAGAGAGGCCTGTAATTTTCATCATAGGTACACGTCAACTATGACAGACAAATTGAGATTTTTTTTTCCAGAAAATCACATTGTAGGATTTTTAATGAATTTATTTGGAAATTATGGTGGAAAATAAGTATTTGGTCACCTACAAACAAGCAAGATTTCTGGCTCTCACAGACCTGTAACTTCTTCTTTAAGAGGCTCCTCTGTCCTCAACTCGTTACCTCTATTAATGGCACCTGTTTGAACTTGTTATCAGTATAAAAGACACCTGTCCACAACCTCAAACAGTCACACTCCAAACTCCACTATGGCCAAGACCAAAGAGCTGTCAAAGGACACCAGAAACAAAATTGTAGACCTGCACCAGGCTGAGAAGACTGAATCTGCAATAGGTAAGCAGCTTGGTTTGAAGAAATCAACTGTGGGAGCAATTATTAGGAAATGGAAGACATACAAGACCACTGATAATCTCCCTCGATCTGGGGCTCCACGCAAGATCTCCCCCGTGGGGTCAAAATGATCACAAGAACGGTGAGCAAAATCCCAGAACCACACGGGGGGGACCTAGTGAATGACCTGCAGAGAGCTGGGACCAAAGTAACAAAGCCTACCATCAGTAACACACTACACCGCCAGGGACTCAAATCCTGCAGTGCGAGACGTGTCCCCCTGCTTAAGCCAGTACATGTCCAGGCCCGTCTGAAGTTTGCTAGAGTGCATTTGGATGATCCAGAAGAGGATTGGGAGAATGTCATATGGTCAGATGAAACCAAAATATAACTTTTTGGTAAAAACTCAACTCGTCGTGTTTGGAGGACAAAGAATGCTGAGTTGCATCCAAAGAACATCATACCTACTGTGAAGCATGGGGGTGGAAACATCATGCTTTGGGGCTGTTTTTCTGCAAAGGGACCAGGACGACTGATCCGTGTAAAGGAAAGAATGAATGGGGCCATGTATCGTGAGATTTTGAGTGAAAACCTCCTTCCATCAGCAAGGGCATTGAAGATGAAACGTGGCTGGGTCTTTCAGCATGACAATGATCCCAAACACACCGCACGGGCAACGAAGGAGTGGCTTCGTAAGAAGCATTTCAAGGTCCTGGAGTGGCCTAGCCAGTCTCCAGATCTCAACCCCATAGAAAATCTTTGGAGGGAGTTGAAAGTCTGTGTTGCCCAGCGACAGCCCCAAAACATCACTGCTCTAGAGGAGATCTGCATGGAGGAATGGGACAAAATACCAGCAACAGTGTGTGAAAACCAAAACAGTAACCAAAACAACAAACTTAACCGTGACGGTCCAAAGGCTAACACACAAGCCTAAACATGAACATAACAAAATTCCACAACGCAGGCAGGAAAACTGGCTGCCTAAGTATGATCCCCAATCAGAGACAACGAGCGACAGCTGCCTCTGATTGGGAACCACACCCGGCCAAACATAGAAATACAAACCTAGAATATATTCACACCCTGACCAAACTAGCTAGAGTTATATAGGCCAGGGCATGACAGCTAAACACAAAGATATACCATTACATTTTATATTCTAAATTTAATAAAACAACAAACTTTTGAATGTAGTTTTTATGACGTGCACCCCATAAGAAGTAATACCTCATAGCCTACACAGGTTATACACGTGTAGCTTGTTCTTGTTGTCAGGGACTTCATGTGTAGCAAGTGAAGTGGGAGATTTGTAATCAATGCAAAATGGAATTACAATTACGGAATGAAGTTGTCTAAATGAGAAGTAGAAGGCTACAATGATCAACCAACAGGTAGGCTGTTGTTTAATATGAATGGAGTTGTTGTAGACAATGACAGGGAGAGCAGCAAAAAAAAACGAAATTAGCCTTGCTACTGTAGCTAGTTAGCATTTTTACATTGATTTGATGCAGTCAAGATAGGCACTACCAGATGGTATGATAGCTCACCTATAAAGCGACAAGTTTGTCCTAACTAGCGCAAGTCGGTTTGGCTACTTTTTTCTCTCCCTCCATGCCACACACATAGACTGTCACACACACTGGCCCCTGCTCCTCTTCCGCCGCTTCCCCATCCTTCCCCAAACAAGCAGTGCGCAGCGCACCGGCTCTCTCCCGAGTCGCACGAGCAATTCCCCAACAAGTTAAACATGTATTTTGACTATCTGGATATCCGAAAAAATATCATGATATTATTCGGATTGTGAAATCATTTAAAATGGCCATCCCTAATACCTCACTTCCTCTTTCTTCCAGGTCTTTCTGCAGCAGCGGGGATAGGTGTGGATGACCTCCGGAGGCTGTGTATCCTGCGGCTGAGCTTTGTGAAGGGCTGGGGGCCCGACTACCCCCGGCAGAGCATCAAACATACCCCCTGTTGGGTGGAGGTACACCTGCACCGGGCTCTGCAGCTGCTGGACGAGGTACTACACACCATGCCCTTGGCCGACCCAGGACCCGCTAACTGAGTGAAAGGAAAGAGGAACAGTTAAAAATCCATACTGGGTTAAAAACTTACAATCACACATACACACACACTGATTCCCCCTCTTGACGATACATATAGACCGATACAGATTGACACATGCACATACAACCACATACATGTTTTCTTTCTATTTAACGCAATGTAGAGCCACTCAAAGCCCCACAAAGGCTAACCTCAATCTCTCCGTCACACACAGACACACACTCAAGCAGCCAAAAATCACTGCACTCTCCTTAACCACTTGTACTGTCTCCCACACGCCCATGCAACCACTAACCAAACCTGTGGGCATGCAGACATAAAACTACTGATGTCTTTAGCATACTTTCCAAGTTTTGTGAACATTCATTCTTTTTCACAACTCCCACATGCTAAACACAAACACTACAAAGCAGCCTTGACCCCTGAATTACCTTTCATAGAGGTTCTTTATTATAGTATAATCAGGTAACTTTAGTGAATATGTATACTGAGTAATTTATGTTTATTCTTCTTCTGTTCTCTACAGAAATAGATATGCACTGTAGAAATCTAGGGATGTGTTTCAGAGATCCAGTGTCCTGACATGATACAAGCACTTTGGTACTCCTCAAATGCACACACAATCCACACTTGCTTATTTCCTGCTTACACACACACACACACACACACATACACACACGTCAGAAATCCAGAGATCACCCAAACCCAGGAGGACTAAAGAACTTGACCCAAATAACTTATGAACAATATGACCTGGTCATACACAAATCTCACACAAAAAAATCTGATGTGGATTCCGAGGTTAACCTAGAAGATGTACAGAGTTTTTGGCAAATCCAGACCAATAGAACAGACACTTGATATCAGTGATTAGAACCTGGGTCACAGAACCAAAATGGCTCGGAACTGTGGAAGAACCACAGAGTGATGGAACCAGCGTCATAATTAACCTAGCCAGCCAACCTTTTGTCATCTCTGTGCTTGTGTTGTGTTCTCTTGTGTGTGGATCTCAACTCAAATAGTTAGGCATTCTTATCTTGTTAGCTCTATAATAAAGCTAATTTATTTTCTTACCAAACGACGAAAAAAGCCAAAAAATGTCAGCTTTAAAATAGTTGTGTGGGTATTTGTGATGAAGCAGTACAGTGTATGTAACCAAACAGTTTGCCATACGGCGGAACTCACCAAAACCAGAATACCTCATGATAACAGTGTAAACCCACAGTTTGTCTTTCAGCCAAAACCTCAGACGCGCAGCATTTTCTCTTGTAAGTTCCCCCTTAAGGCGTCCGCATGCTTCCCAGCCGAAACAATTTGGAAGAGTTTGTGCATATATTATGACAACATTTTGTGACGTTTTTGTTTGTTTTGGACATCGGTAAGGTTTTTTTCGGCTGTTCCCGGCACACAACATTTTTTCTCGAGGACAGCCGAAGGTCGGGAGCCGGAGTCTACGCCCCTTCGTCCGTGATTGGTCAATTGTAGGGATTCTTCAATAAAGTATTTGGGTGTGTTTGTAAATTGCCTCCATTGTGTCAGAGTGTGCTCTGGGTCATTCGTAAATTCAGAGCGTTGTCAGATTGTCTGTTCTAAATTCAGAGCGTTTCGCTCTCGGAGCATTCAGAGTGCACACTGGACGCACTGGCCGAGGAGTAGGGTTGATCCGAGTATTCTGACCTCAACGACAGTGAAGCACCCAAACTAACTGGCTAAAGTTGGCTAGTTTGCTAGCTAGTTCCAGACACAAATGAGAGACCATTTTACTCGCCCTAGCAGAGCTGGTTAGGCTGTTTTCATGTTATCTAGAGCGTTAGTGACTGTAACTGTGCCGCTGGCAACAATTTAATTCCGTTTTTTTGCAGACGTTTACTGACACCGGTCATATTCATCGGGTGTTGCGTGATCGTAAATTCATCAGTTATTCTGTGCTCTGGCACACTCAGACAAGAGTACTCTGAAATCGGAGTAAATAGCCAGAGTAAATTTACGAACACACCCATGGTTGTCACTCAATGAGAGACGACTCGTTTTCATGCACATTTTTTCATTGAGAAATACTGCACCAAACATCTTAGTTAGATGTAAAATGAATGACAGATTTCTTGAGTTATCTTAGATTAATTCTGACTATTTTGAGGAAGTGTATACTGGCTACGGCATGTCAAAATTGACAAACAGTACTATTGCCGCTTTTTTCTCGTTTTTCAAGGGAGTATGCGAGAACACTCTTTTGGTTCACTAGCCGCCAGCCGAACTGAAGCATGCTGATGCCTTTACAGCCTCATATCACACTATGCCTTTATCACCAAATCAGTATAAGATATAATATGGAGTGGACCCACAATGGAGCCTTGGGGAACACCAAGACATGATCCAGGCTGTAATACAGTAGTTATTAAGCTTTAAAAGTTTAAATCCAGTGACTCGTGGGAATACCGTATTTTCCGCACTATAAGGCGCACTTAAAAGCCTTTAATTTTCTCAAAAAACGACAGTGCGCCTTATAATCCGGAGCGCCTTATATATGGATCAATTGGTTAATTGGTTGATCCATACTGGTTGTACACGGCGCTCAAGGCGCTCTGTCAAAATGCTTCAGTATGAAAAACCAATAAAAACAATTTAATAATAATGAAATGTTTCAGTACGACTGGTAAACTACAAAGCCGCACCGCTTGCAGCATTACGGCTACCGTAGTCAGTAAACACCGGTACTGTGCTTACTCACAGTCCCACACCACTTGTGTGTGTATAAAGACCCCAAAATGGCACCTTTCAAGAGACACGCTTACGACGCAGAGGTCAAGCTCAAGGCTGTCGGTCACGCAGTAGAATATGGGAATAGAGCAGCAGCGAGAGAATTCAACATTAATGAATCAATGGTACGGAAGTGGAGGAAGCAAGAAGATGACCTGCGCCAAGTAAAGAAGACTAAACAGAGTTTCCGTTCAATTCGGACACTGAAGAGAAGAATTCGAGGGATTCGTGGATGGGGAATGAACTGAAAAAGTGAGCTTTACGTGTTATACGTAACTGAACAATGTTGAGTTATGCACTAACGTTTGATTTAGTGGTATCAGACTGTTTCTTTTACTACGTGTATACTGAATCAGGGAAAAGTTCCCCTCCACGTTTGGGATAAGAGTGAGCAAGGCTGGGAGATATTGTTAATATGCACATTAACGTTTGAACAACGTTACCATGGGAGTGAACGGAGTTGTCAGAACGCTTAATAAAGTTTAGACTTTATCTGACTGTTTTGTTGACATTCCCTTTAGCACAGCTCCATCTAGTGGATACATAACGCAACCCCAGTCAAACGTTTGACTACAGTATCTTCTATTCTATGCGCCTTATAATCCGGTGCGCCCTATATATGAAAACAGTTCTAAAATAGGCCATTCATTGAAGGTGCGCCTTATAATCCGGTGCACTTTATAGTGCGGAAAATACGGTAATCTTTTGAGAAGAGACCCAACACAACTTATAAAAATATCATTGTAATAGGATGCCCCAACTTTGGATACAATGATTCAATCTCAGTCAGTTTAAATTAGGCCAGAATAATATCACTTATACTGTGACTGACACTGAGTGTACAAAACATTAAGAACACCTTCCTAATATTTTTTTTGCATTCATTTAAATCAGGTACCCTAGTTTTGGTAACAATCAACCTCAAGCCTACTGAAGTGAAGTTATGACAGATGTTCTAACATTGATGCATGATATGATATGCAAGCTAATCATTTAAGACGTGGTAACACACTTTCTACAACAGCAGGAAGTAGGCCAGCCTTCATGATTTTGCGTTGAAGAACCTGAACTGAATGCAAACCTTCACGCTATCCAGGGGCAGGAACATGAGTGCTTTTATTGGATCCTTCCTGTGCTCTGGTGCATTTGATACCTGTGCCTTTCCATTCTCCAAGTCAGGCTTTTTAGGGATGTACTTCACAGACGCTAGGGTTTATGTCGTTCATAAGTTGGACATCTCCAAAGCATGACTATTTGCTCCAGTTGGAGTGTGATTTCTACTAAGCCTACATGTTGGCAAAATAATAATAATAATATAATATGCCATTTAGCAGACGCTTTTATCCAAAGCGACTTACAGTCATGTGTGCATACATTTTTACGTATGGGTGGTCCCGGGGATCGAACCCACTACCCTGGCGTTACAAGCACCATGCCCTACCAAATGACCTATAGAGGACCACATACCCTATGCTCAAGGTCAAAAGGTAAATTCTTTCCCCCATAGTTAGCAAATCAGAGGTGTCCATTTATTCTCACTGTTTGTGATTTGTGCCTTTAGTTTTAGTCAAAGTAGATGACACCCCTCACAGTGGATTGTAACACACAAACAATACTTTGTCTTCCTTTGTCTGTAGATATACAGTACCATGATATACGGGTTGTCATCTCAATAGGTTTATCCCTTCTGTTGAGTGTGTTGGTTGGGGGGAAATAAAAAAGAACACAGCTCAAGTGTTTGTACATGTCACTGAGTTTTGCTGATCAATTCGGGCAATGCAGCAATAAGAAGTGAAATGTGTTGAGCTCAACAGCCCCTGAGTTAGATTGAGACCAACATCTAGTGGTTCCCTCAGGTACTGGGTTACAGCCCCATTGTAGGTGTTATTACATAACATGTTATTATTGCATCAGGCTGGTATTGGATTAATACTGTTTGACAGTTATACCCCAAATATCCATATAGCCCTTGTGGTTTTATTTAGCCTTACCGAATTATTATGTTACTAAGGTGTCTAATAGGAATTGGAAAACTTGCTGCCCCTTGAAACTGCGCATGCACTCCACACCCCCATGTCACAATTTATTTCATTATTTATCACTTAGGCTCTGGGACTGTTTCGTATTCAGGGATGAAGACAGGTTTAAAACTATTGTTGCTCCATCTATGGCTCTGCTTATCATAGTGCTATATCTACCCCACTACATCTCCCCTCTACCAATGCTTTAACCATTGAGAATAGGTTTGCAAAGATAACAGTAGTTTACCAAAGTTACCAGAATCCTTAGTAATTTAGGTAATTAACAGAAAATCTATGGCAATCTATCGTAACTTTGGTAATTTATACTTCAATAACTTTTAAAAAATGCATTCATATATAATAATCCTTTTTTTATATATCGGTGTCCATATTGTCCATTAGTTTCTAGTAAATAGACCATATGGTTAAAGGAAAAATAGTCTTATTAATGAAAAAAGCATGTAATCAACAATGGCATTATTTTACATTTTAGTCATTTAGCAGACACTCTTATCCAGAGCGACTTACAATAGATATAACTCTGCAACTCTTCCAACCATTGACTCTTTTTTTTTTTTTTTTTTTTACAACTGCCATCAGTTTGAAGCCAGAACAATGACAACAAATACGTACAGTGCATTCGGAAAGTATTCAGACCCCTTGACTTTTTCAACATTTTGCTACGTTACAGCCTTATTCTAAAATGGATTAAATAGTTTTTCCCCCTCATCAATCTACACACAATACCCCATAATGACAAAGCAATAACAGGTTTTTAGAAATGTTTGCACATTTATTACAAATAAACAACTGAAATATCACATTTACGTAAGTATAATATAATAATAATATGCCATTTAGCAGACGCTTTTATCCAAAGCGACTTACAGTCATGCGTGCATACATACCATTTTTTTGTGTATGGGTGGTCCCGGGGATCGAACCCACTACCTTGGCGTTACAAGCGCCGTGCTCTACCAGCTGAGCTACAGAGGACCCTTTACTCAGTACTTTGTTGAAGCACCTTTAGCAGCGATTACAGCTTTGAGTCTTCTCAGGTATAACGCTACAAGCATGAGACACCTGTATTTGGGGAGTTTCTCCCATTCTTCTCTGCAGATCCTCTCAAGCTCTGTCAGGTTGACGGGGAGCGTTGCTGCACAGCTATTTTCAGGTCTCTCCAGAGATGTTCGATCGGGTTTAAGTCCGGTCTCTCCTGGGCCACTCAAGGACATTCAGAGACTTGTCCCGAAGCCACTCCTGCGTTGTCTTGGCTGTGTGCTTAGGGTCATTGTCCTGTTGGAGCAGGTTTTCATCAAGGATCTCTCTGTACATTGCTCCGTTCATCTTTGCCTCGATCCTGACTAGTCTCTCAGTCCCTGCCGCTGAAAAACATCCCCACAGCATGATGCTGCCACCACAATGCTTCACCGTAGGGATGGTGCCAGGTTTCCTCCAGACGTGACGCTTGTCATTCAGGCCAAAGAGTTCAATCTTGGTTTCATCAGACCAGAGAATCTTGTTTCTAATGGTCTGAGAGTCCTTTAGGTGCCTTTTGGCAAACTTCAAGCGGGCTGTCATGTGCCTTTTACTGAGGAGTGGCTTCCATCTGGCCACTCTACCATAAATGCCTGATTGGTGGAGTGCTGCAGAGATGGTTGTCCTTCTGGAAGGTTCTCCCATCTCCACAGAGGAACTCTAGAGCTCTGTCAGAGTGACCATCAGGTTCTTGGTCACCTCCCTGACCAAGGCCCTTCTCCCCTGATTCCTTAGTGTGGCCGGGCAGCCAGCTCTTGGAAGAGTCTTGGTGGTTCCAAACTTTTTCCATTTAAGAATGATGGAGGCCACTGTGTTCTTGGGGACCTTTAATGCTGCAGAAATGTTTTCGTACCCTTCCCCAGATCTGTGCCTCGACACAAGCCTGTCTCGGAGCTCTACGGACAATTCCTTCGACCTCATGGTTTGGTTTTTGCTCTGATATGCGCTGTCAACTGTGGGACCTTATATAGACAGGTGTGTGCCTTTCCAAATCATGTCCAATGAATTGAATTTACCACAGGTGGACTTCAATCAAGTTGTAGAAACATCTCAAGGATGATCAATGGAAACATTATGCACCTGAGCTCAATTTCGAGTCTCATAGCAAAGGGGCTGAATACTTATGTAAATAAAATGTTTCTATTTTATTTTTATTGTATTTTTATAAAATTGCTAAAAATTCTAAAAACCTGTTTTTGCTTTGTCATTATGGGGTATTGTGTTTAGATTGCTGAGGAAATTGTTTTATTTAATCCATTTTAGAATAAGGCTGTAACGTACCAAAATGTGGAAAAAGTGAAGGGGTCTGAATACTTTCCGAAGGCACTGTAGATCATTTGTGTTCACTTGTCGCATCTGTGCTTGGTTGCGTTTTCCCTGTGTTTGTGTCACCGATGCACTTGGGACCTGGCTGCGCGCTGCTCATTCTAAAAATATAACTTTTGGTAGGCTAATCAAAACAGTGGTCTGAATACTTTCCGAAGGCACTGTTGACATAGTAAAAAAATAAATATATATATATATTTCATGCTGAAACCCTCATATTAAACATTAATGGTATTCACTAAGTTGATCATTTATATTTAGGATAATGTTTTACAGCTTATATTTTACATGTGATAATGCTACACAGAGGGCCAGAGATAAATACAGACACCTATGATAATATGACTACCCAAAAGGGCCACTTGATGTCTTATGATAGATAACATTAAATCCTTGAAAGATAAAAACAATTCTGGTAGTTTACTGGTAAACTGAAAGTATCCAGTAATATACCCTCCCTTTGCAACCCTAATTGAGACCCATGTCATGTTCCTCTGCATTTGACCACATTCAAACTGATACCTGTCACAAAAGAGAACGTGAGTGAGATGACGGCCACTCAACAGGAATCGTACATCATTCCGTACATAAATTAACTATTTCATTTTAAAACAGAAAATATAATAGACAATATGTTATCAAGTGTGAAATTACTCAATTTGGCTATTTTATGGGTATTGTTATGTCTATTATTGTTGTAATTGTAATTATTTTATTGTAAAAAGACATGCTGCTCTTGTAATGTTGACTGTACACCAAAGTGAAATAAAAATACAGCATTGTAATTTTGATACAAACTTTGTTTTGTCATGTGTTGCCACTGTTTAAATGACTTTTCATGTTCATTTAGTTATAATATTCAGGTCCTTCAAGTCCTGAGGAATGGAATTAATAGTTTCTTCTCACAGCCACTGTATCTCTGGCTTTGAGGAGAGACTATTATTCTAGTGGCCGTAGTCTTGCTACTGTTCAGGTTGAACACTGGAGGGCATTCTCTCTCTATCCAGCCATACCCTTTCCCCTTTCCCTTTTAGTAGTAGCAGGAACTGATGACAGACTGGGAAAAACACACCATATGTTGCAGAATCTATTAGTTACATTGGCAACCTATCATAAACAGTGCTTATGCATTGGGAATAGATTTTACATTCTATTCATCCTATTGACTTTTTAGTATAGCCTTTTCTATATTCTGTTCCAAACAATTATACATAACCTAGGCTATCCTATATTAGTCAATGGTACCCATATTAGCATTTTCGCACTTCATGTCCACATTATCCCGGAGTAGAATGTTTTATATTGTGTAACTCAATTGTGATATTGTTATGGCATACAATTCAAAATAATGTCCTACATTAGGACTTCATAACTGTTGGGTTCTAACTTGAAATATACTTATTTCTGTCACTATAGAAGAACTTATTGATTACGTTACATGTATGATAACTGTTTATGTTCTCTGTCAATGAAGGGTGAATAAGGAATGTATGGAAAGTTACTGAGGGAGGCAAAGGGCAACAATCTCTGATAAGGCAGGCCAGCTGCGGAACTAGGGCAGAGCGAGGAATTCGGCCCGAGGTCAAGTCAACAGATGAAGTGAGAAGAAACCTCTGGGAGGGGGGCCAGAGGGGCCCACCCCAACAACCGTCCTACTACAGTCCTATCTCACACTTCCACACCCACGAAAGTTCTTGCATCAGGCAAGGCCATGACTACACCAGTGAGAGGAACCAATTAAGTTCCTGCCTAGCAACAGAGATGTATTGGCTGTCTAGATGTGTAAGGAGTTGACCTCGCCTAGTAGGAGGTTAAAAATATATGTGCTTGTGTAATCATACCTTGTCTTTGCAGCTGTATGACCCAATGGGATGAATAAACTTGGCTTGAGCTTTTTCTAGTCACCATTTCAGTTATTAATATTTGTTCTGAACCTAACATAACCCATTCATAACCCATACATACTGCATTCATGAGCACAGACATGAGTGCACACCATTGGTGCATACAGACACACACACACAAAGGAGGGAAGTTGTGTACAAAGACTTGTGCTTTTAGTTGTAACGACTTGCTTGTGTGTGTGTGTGTGTGTGTGTGTGTGTGTGTATGTGTATGTATGTGCATGTTCATACTCTTCCTCATTGTTGTTGCTGTTGTTCACATTGAAGAGAACCTGCACACCGGGGGTGTTTCTCACGGGGGTGTTTCTCAAAATGCATACTACCATGCTCCGAGCATGCAAATTGGAGCACGGGATGGTCGGAGTTGGAGTCCAAATCAAAGTATGCCAAACGGAGCAAGGAGGACACTTCTCGAATGCGTACTCCATTTGTACATATTTAGAAGCATGTATCGATGCAAGCTTCAATGGAAAGTATGCAAAGAAATATGACGCAACCATGTAAAAAACGATGCAAAATTGATTGAACTCAATGGTGGCCATTATTTGAGCTGAAGCGAGAGAAAATACCCTCAGACTTCAGAATGAAATGTTGCCTATTCACATTTACATTTTTACATTTACATCATTTAGCAGACGCTCTTATCCAGAGCAACTTACAGCTTTGACTGGGCTGAGCGGGAACTGTGCTTCCGTAGAGGTAGGGGGGCTAGCAGGCCAGAGGTGGATGAACGTAGTGCCCTCGTTTGGGTGTAGGGTCTGATCATAGCCTGAAGGTAAGGAGGTGCCGTTCCCCTCACAGCTCCGTAGGCAAGCACCATGGTCTTGTAGTAGATGCGAGCCTCAACTGGAAGCCAGTGGAGTGTGCGGAGGAGTGGGGTGACATGAGAGAACTTGGGAAGGTCGAACACCAGACGGGCTGCGGCGTTCTGGATAAGTTGTAGGGGTTTAATGGCACAGGCAGGGAGCCCAGCCAACAGCGAGTTGCAGTAATCCAGTGCCTGGATTAGGACCTGTGCCGCTTTCTGTGTAAGGTAGGGTCGTACTCTGCAAATGTTGTAGAGCATGAACCTGCAGGATCGGGTCACTGCTTTGATGTTAGCAGAGAACGACAGGGTGTTGTCCAGGGTCACGCCAAGGTTCTTTGCACTCTGGGAGGAGGACACAATGGAGTTGTCAACCGTGATGGCGAGATCATGGAGCGGGCAGTCCTTCCCCAGGAGGAAGAGCAGCTCCGTCTTGCCGAGGTTCAGCTTGAGGTGGTGATCCGACATCCACACTGATATGTCTGCCAGACATGCAGAGACCTGGTTATCAGAAGGGGGAAAGGAGAAAATTAATTGTGTGTCGTCTGCGTAGCAATGATAGGAGAGACCATGTGAGGATATGACAGAGCCAAGTGACTTGGTGTATAGAGAGAATAGGAGAGGGCCTAGAACTGAGCCCTGTGGGACACCAGTGGTGAGAGCACGTGGTGTGGAGACAGATTCTCGCCACACCACCTGGTAGGAGCGACCTGTCAGGTAGGACGCAATCCAAGAGTGAGCAGCGCCGGAGATGCCCAACTCGGAGAGGGTGGAGAGGAGGATCTGATGGTTCACAGTATCAAAGGCAGCGGATAGGTCTAGAAGGACAAGAGCAGAGGAGAGAGAGTTAGCTTTAGCAGTGCGGAGAGCCTCCGTGACACAGAGAAGAGCAGTCTCAGTTGAATGACCAGTCTTGAAACCTGACTGGTTTGGATCAAGAAGGTCATTCTGAGAGAGATAGCAGGAGAGTTGGCTAGAGACGGCACGCTCAAGAGTTTTGGAGAGAAAATAAAGAAGGGATACTGGTCTGTAGCTGTTGACATCGGATGGGGATCGAGTGTAGGTTTTTTGAGGAGGGGTGCAACTCTCGCTCTCTTGAAGACGGAAGGGACATGGCCAGCGGTCAAGGACGAGTTGATGAGCGAGGTGAGGTAAGGGAGAAGGTCTCCGGAAATGGTCTGGAGAAGAGAGGAGGGAATAGGGTCAAGCGGGCAGGTTGTTGGGCGGCCTGCCGTCACAAGTCGCAAGATTTCATCTGGAGAGAGAGGGGAGAAAGAAGTCAAAGCATAGGGTAGGGCAGTGTGAGCAGGACCAGCGGTGTCATTTGACTTAATAAATGAGGATCGGATGTCGTCAACCTTCTTTTCAAAATGGTTGACGAAGTCATCCACAGAGAGGGAGGAGGGAGGGGGAGGAGGAGGAGGATTCAGCAGGGAGGAGAAGGTGGCAAAGAGCTTCCTAGGGTTATTTAGAGTGGTAGAAAGTGGCTTTAGCAGCGGAAACAGAGGAAGAGAATGTAGAGAGGAGGGAGTGAAAAGATGACAGGTCCGCAGGGAGTCTAGTTTTCCTCTATTTCCGCTCGGCTGCCCGGAGCCCTGTTCTGTGAGCTCTCAATGAGTCGTCAAGCCACGGAGCAGGAGGGGAGGACCGAGCCAGCCGGGAGGAGGTCAAGCGTATTGCCTGCCTTGTGAGTAGGGGGGGATGGTGAGAGGGTGAGGTCAAAAGAGGAAAGGAGTGGAAAGAAGGAGGCAGAGAGAAATGAGTCAAAGGCAGACGTAGGGAGGTTAAAGTCACCCAGAACTGTGAGGGGTGAGCCATCCTCAGGAAAGGAACTTATCAAGGCGTCAAGCTCATTGATGAACTCTCCAAGGGAACCTGGAGGGCGATAAATGACAAGGATGTTAAGCTTGAATGGACTAGTGACTGTGACAGCATGGAATTCAAATGAGGAGATAGACCAGGGGTGTCAAACGTCCGGCCCGCGGGCCGGATCAGGCCCGCAAACGGGTTTAATCCGGCCCGCGAGATGATTTTGTAAAGTATAAAAATGCGCTGCAATTTTTCAATAAACTAAACTGCTGTTCCAATTGCGTCCACTGGATGGCGCAATAGCAATTGTGTTAAGCAAGCAAACTGTTTATACCGGGGCAGAGCAAGTAGGTCAAGCACGTGCAGCCAATGAGCTACTTTGTTTTGCCCGCGATATTTATTACGGCTTCTACTTTTAACATTATGTGCTTTGGCACCCTCATTGCCCCAATATGTCTCTGTCAAAAAAGAGAAAAGTTGACACAGAGTGCAGAGTGTTCCAAGAAAAATGGTCATCCTCCTATTTATTCACGGAATTGAATGGGAAAGCTGTATGTTTGGTGTGTTCACAGCATGTTGCAGTGCTGAAAGAATATAACCTTCGTCGCCACTATGTGAGTCTTCATGCCGACAAATTTGACAACTTTCAAGGACAGCGGAGAAGAGAGAAGGTGAATGAACTGTTGGCGGGTCTGAAGAAACAGCAGTCTGTGTTTACTCACAGCCGAGACATCAGTGACGCTGCAGTGAAAGCTAGCTACCTCATTGCTAATGAAATCGCAGTGGCTTCAAAACCATTTAGTGAGGGTGAATTTGTAAAAACATGCATGATGAAGGCAGCGGAGATTGTGTGCCCTGAAAAGCGGCAGGCTTTTGCAAATATCAGCCTGACAAGAAACACAGTTGCAGACAGGATTTCCGATCTTTCAGTGGATTTGGACAGCCAGTTGAAGCAAAAAGTAAAGTCATTTATTGCGTTTTCGGTTGCAATTGATGAAAGCACGGACATTACAGATGTTGCACAACTGGCCATTTTCATCCGCGGAGTTGATGACACATTGACCGTCACCGAGGAGTTCGTGGAGTTGGTGCTGATGACAGATACAACGACAGCAGCTGATATTTTTACCGCACTCGTCGGCGCGCTGGACAGGGTCGGAGTGGACTGGTCCCGCGCTGTCAGCCTGGCTACAGATGGTGCGCCCTCAATGATCGGGAAAAAAGCAGGCGTTGTGACAAAGTTCAGAGAGAAAGTGCAATCTGCAAATGGAGGAAGTGATTTTTTGACTTTTCACTGTATTTTGCACCAGGAGGCTTTGTGTTGCAAGTCATTAAAGATGGATAACGTCATGAAGGTGGTCATCCAAACTATTAATTTCATCCGATCCAGAAGCCTGAATCCCCGTCAGTTTGACAGCCTTCTCAGAGAGAAAGACCACATCTATGGCCTGCCATACCACACTGAGGTAAGATGGTTAAGCCGAGGTGCTGTGCTGAGGCGTTTCTTTGATTTACGAGAAGAAATTGAACAGTTCATGGAAGAAAAGGGCAAACCAGTGTTAGAATTTCATTCCGCAGAATGGATGCAGGACCTTGCATTTATGGTGGATGTTACAGAGCACCTGAATAACTTGAACAAACAGCTGCAAGGGCGCAACAAAGTTGTCACGCAGTATTATGACAGCATACGTTCTTTCAAGTTGAAGCTGTCATTGTGGGAGACGCAACTTGCCGGTGGTGATGCAGCTCACTTCCCTTGTCTGAAAAATGTGTGCGCGACCCAACATGTGGCAGACATGAAGCGGTTCAAAGATAAAATAACGGGACTGTTACGGGAGTTTGAGCAACGCTTTCAGATTTTTGGTGAACTGGAGAAAGACTTCAACGTTTTTTGCTCGCCATTCACCGTGAATCCCTCTGATCTGCCCGTCAGCATCCAACTTGAAATAATAGACTTGCAGTGTGACTCGGATTTGAAGGGCAAATTTGCTGCAGCTGGCTTGGACACATTTTATCAGAATCTCTTGCCAGGTTACCCCAACTTGACAGCCCTCGCTGCAAAACTGTTGTGCATGTTTGGAACCACATATCTTTGTGAGCAAGTTTTCTCTGTAATGAGCATAAATAAAACAAAGCTGCTCTCAAGGCTCACGCACAAGCACTTGAATCAATCAATCAATCAATCAATTTTATTTTATATAGCCCTTCTTACATCAGCTAATATCTCGAAGTGCTGTACAGAAACCCAGCCTAAAACCCCAAACAGCTAGTAATGCAGGTGTAGAAGCACGGTGGCTAGGAAAAACTCCCTAGAAAGGCAAAACCTAGGAAGAAACCTAGAGAGGAACCAGGCTATGAGGGGTGGCCAGTCCTCTTCTGGCTGTGCCGGGTGGAGGTTATAACAGAACCATGCCAAGATGTTCAAAAATGTTCATAAGTGACAAGCATGGTCAAATAATAATCAGGAATAAATCTCAGTTGGCTTTTCATAGCCGATCATTAGAGTTTAAAACAGCAGGTCTGGGACAGGTAGGGGTTCCATAACCGCAGGCAGAACAGTTTAAACTGGAATAGCAGCAAGGCCAGGCGGACTGGGGACAGCAAGGAGTCACCACGGCCGGTAGTCCCGACGTATGGTCCTAGGGCTCAGGTCTCTCAGTTGGCTTTTCATAGCCGATCATTTAGAGTTGAAAACAGCAGGTCTGGGACAGGTAGGGGTTTCGTAGCCGCAGGCAGAACAGTTGAAACTGGAATAGCAGCAAGGCCAGGCGGACTGGGGACAGCAAGGTGTCATCATGCCCGGTAGTCCTGACGTATGGTCCTAGGGCTCAGGTTCTCAGAGAGAAAGAGAGAACGAGAGAATTAGAGAGAGCATACTTAAATTCACACAGGACACTGGATAAGACAGGAGAAGTACTCCAGGTATAACCAACTAACCCCAGCCCCCCGACACATAAACTACTGCAGCATAAATACTGGAGGCTGAGACAGGAGCGGTCCGGAGACACTGTGGCCCCATCCGAAGAAACCCCGGACAGGGCCAAACAGGAAGGATATAACCCCACCCACTCCGCCAAAGCACAGCCCCCGCACCACTAGAGGGATATCCCCAACCACCAACTTACAATCCTGAGACAAGGCCGAGTATAGCCCACAGAGGTCTCCACCACAGCACAAACCAAGGGGGGGCGCCAACCCAGACAGGAAGATCACGTCAGTAACTCAACCCACTCAAGTGACGCACCCCTCCCAGGGACGGCATGAAAGAGCACCAGCAAGCCAGTGACTCAGCCCCTGCAACAGGGTTAGAGGCAGAGAACCCCAGTGGAGAGGGGAACCGGCCCGGCAGAGACAGCAAGGGCTGTTCGTTGCTCCAGCCTTTCCGTTCACCTTCACACTCCTGGGCCAGACTACACTCAATCATATGACCTACTGAAGAGATAAGTCTTCAGTAAAGACTTAAAGGTTGAGACCGAGTCTGCGTCTCTCACATGGGTAGGCAGACTGTTCCATAAAAATGGAGATCTATAGGAGAAAGCCCTGCCTCCCGCTGTTTGCTTAGAAATTCTAGGGACAATTAGGAGGCCTGCGTCTTGTGACCGTAGCGTACGTATTGGTATGTACGGCAGGACCAACTCGGAAAGATAGGTAGGAGCAAGCCCATGTAACTCTTTATAGGTTAACAGTAAAACCTTGAAATCAGCCCTTGCCTTAACAGGAAGCCAGTGTAGGGAAGCTAGCACTGGAGTAATATGATCAAATTTCTTGGTTCTAGTCAGGATTCTAGCAGCCGTACTTAGCACTAACTGAAGTTTATTTAGTGCTTTATCCGGGTAGCCGGAAAATAGAGCATTGCAGTAGTCTAATCTAGAAGTAACAAATGCATGGATTAATTTTTCTGCATCATTTTGGACAGAAAATTTCTGATTTTTGCAATGTTACGTAGATGGAAAAAAAGCTGTCCTTGAAACAGTCTTGATATGTTCGTCAAAAGAGAGATCAGGGTCAAGAGTAACGCCTAGGTCCTTCACAGTTTTATTTGAGACGACTTTACAACCATCAAGATGAATTGTCAGATTTAACAGAAGATCTCTTTGTTTCTTGGGACCTAGTACAAGCATCTCTGTTTTGTCCGAGTTTAAAAGTAAAAAGTTTTCAGCCATCCACTTCCTTATGTCTGAAACACAGGCTTCTAGCGAGGGCAATTTTGGGGCTTCACCATGCTTCATTGAAATGTACAGCTGTGTGTCATCCGCATAGCAGTGAAAGTTAACATTATGTTTTCGAATAACATCCCCAAGAGGTAAAATATATAGTGAAAACAATAGTGGTCCTAAAACGGAACCTTGAGGAACACCGAAATGTACAGTTGATTTGTCGGAGGACAGACCATTCACAGAGACAAACTGATATCTTTCCGACAGGTAGGATCTAAACCAGGCCAGAACTTGTCCGTGTAGACCAATTTGGGTTTCCAGTCTCTCCAAAAGAATGTGGTGATCGATGGTGTCAAAGGCAGCACTAAGGTCTAGTAGCACGAGGACAGATGCAGAGCCTCGGTCTGACGCCATTAAAAGGTCATTTACCACCTTCACAAGTGCAGTCTCAGTGCTATGATGGGGTCTAAAACCAGACTGAAGCATTTCGTATACATTGTTTGTCTTCAGAAAGGCAGTGAGTTGCTGCGCAACAGCTTTTTCTAAAATTTTTGAGAGGAATGGAAGATTCGATATAGGCCGATAGTTTTTTATATTTTCCGGGTCAAGGTTTGGCTTTTTCAAGAGAGGCTTTATCACTGCCACTTTTAGTGAGTTTGGTACACATCCGGTGGATAGAGAGCTGTTTATTATGTTCAACATAGGAGGGCCAAGCACAGGAAGCAGCTCCTTCAGCAGTTTAGTAGGAATAGGATCCAGTATGCAGCTTGAAGGTTTAGAGGCCATGATTATTTTCATCATTGTGTCAAGAGATATAGTACTAAAACACTTAAGTGTCTCTCCCGATCCCAGGCCCTCGCAGAGCTGTGCAGATCCAGGACAGCTAAGCCCTGGAGGAATACGCAGATTCAAAGAGGAGTCCGTAATTTGCTTTCTAATGGTCATGATCTTTTCCTCAAAGAAGTTCATGAATTTATCACTGCTGAAGTGAAAACCATCCTCTCTTGGGGAATGCTGCTTTTTAGTTAGCTTTGCAACAGTATCAAAAAGAAATTTTGGATTGTTCTTATTTTCCTCGATTAATTTGGAAAAGTAGGATGATCGAGCAGCAGTGAGGGCTCTTCGGTACTGCACGGTACTGTCTTTCCAAGCTAGTCGGAAGACTTCCAGTTTGGTGTGGCGCCATTTCCGTTCCAATTTCCTGGAAGCTTGCTTCAAAGCTCGGGTATTTTCTGTATACCAGGGAGCTAGTTTCTTATGACAAATGTTTTTCGTTTTTAGGGGTGCAACTGCATCTAGGGTATTGCGCAAGGTTAAATTGAGTTCCTCAGTTAAGTGGTTAACTGATTTTTGTCCTCTGACGTCCTTGGGTAGGCAGAAGGAGTCTGGAAGGGCATCAATGAATTTTTGTGTTGTCTGAGAATTTATAGCACGACTTTTGATGCTCCTTGGTTGGGGTCTGAGCAGATTATTTGTTGCGATTGCAAACGTAATAAAATGGTGGTCCGATAGTCCAGGATTTTGTGGAAAAACATTAAGATCTACAACATTTATTCCATGGGACAAAACTAGGTCCAGAGTATGACTGTGGCAGTGAGTAGGTCCAGAGACATGTTGGACAAAACCCACTGAGTCGATAATGGCTCCGAAAGACTTTTGGAGTGGGTCTGTGGACTTCTCCATGTGAATATTAAAATCACCAAAAATTAGAATATGATCTGCTATGACTACAAGGTCTGATAGGAATTCAGGAAACTCAGAGAGGAACGCTGTATATGGCCCAGGAGGCCTGTAAACAGTAGCTATAAAAAGTGATTGAGTAGGCTGCATAGATTTCATGACTAGAAGCTCGAAAGATGAAAACGTCATTTTTTTTTGTAAATTGAAATTTGCTATCGTAAATGTTAGCAACACCTCCGCCTTTGCGGGATGCACGGGGAATATGGTCACTAGTGTAACCAGGAGGTGAGGCCTCATTTAACACAGCAAATTCATCAGGCTTAAGCCATGTTTCAGTCAGGCCAATCACATCAAGATTATGATCAGTGATTAGTTCATTGACTATGACTGCCTTTGAAGTGAGGGATCTAACATTAAGTAACCCTATTTTGAGATGTGAGGTATCACGATCTCTTTCAATAATGGCAGGAATGGAGGAGGTCTTTATCCTAATAAGATTGCTAGGGTGAACACCACCATGTTTAGTTTTGCCCAACCTAGGTCGAGGCACAGACACAGTCTCAATGGGTATGGCTGAGCTGACTACACTGACTATGCTATTGGCAGACTCCACTAAGCTGGCAGGTTGGCTAACAGCCTGCTGCCTGGCCTGCACCCTATTTCACTGTGGGGCTAGAGGAGTTAGAGCCCTATCTATGTTGGTAGATAAGAGGAGAGCACCCCTCCAGTTAGGATGGAGTCCGTCACTCCTCAGCAGGTCAGGCTTGATCCTGTTTGTGGGTGAGTCCCAGAAAGAGGGCCAATTATCCACAAATGTTATCTTTTGGGAGGGGCAGAAAACAGTTTTCAACCAGCGATTGAGTGCTGAGACTCTGCTGTAGAGCTCGTCACTTCCCCTAACTGGGAGGGGGCCAGAGACAATTACTCGATGCCGACACATCTTTCTAGCTGATTTACACGCTGAAGCTATGTTGCACTTGGTGACCTCTGACTGTTTCATCCTAACATCGTTGGTGCCGACGTGGATAACAATATCTCTATACTCTCTACACTCGCCAGTTTTAGCTTTAGCCAGCACCATCTTTAGATTAGCCTTAACGTCGGTAGCCCTGCCCCCTGGTAAACAGTGTATGATCGCTGGGTGATTCGTTTTAAGTCTAATACTGCGGGTAATGGAGTCGCCAATGACTAGGGTTTTCAATTTGTCAGAGCTAATGGTGGGAGCCTTCGAGTCTCAGACCCCGTAACGGGAGGAGTAGAGACTAGAGAAGACTCAGACTCAGACTCCGACTCGCTACATAATGGGGAAAACCGGTTGAAGGTTTCTGTCGGCTGAATGAGCGACACCGGTTGAGCATTCCAACAGTATTTCCCTCCAGAAGCCATGAGAAAGTTGTCCGGCTGCGGGGACTGTGCGGGGGGATTTATACTAACATTACTGTCTGTACTTACTGGTGGCACAGACGCTGTTTCTTCCTTTCCTACACTGATATTACCCTTGCCTAACGATTGCGTCTGAAGCTGGGCTTGTAGCACAGCTATTCTCGCCGTAAGGCGAGAATTCTCCTGTATATTATGAGTACAGCGACTGCAATTAGAAGACATCATGTTAATGTTACTACTTAGCTTCGGCTGTTGAAGATGTTGATGAACCATGTCCAGATAAAGCGTCCGGAGTGAAAAAGTTGAATAAGGGAAAAAAGTTGCGATGGAAAAAAGGAAAATAACGTAAAGTTGGCAGCTAAAACGCACAGGAAAAAGACTCTTCTGACTCTTCTGTCTCGGGATAAACGTCCGGGGTGAAAAAAGTTTAACGAAAAAAGATGAGTGAGGACAAAACTAAAAAGTTGGTAAATTTGTTGAACACAGAGATTGATTAAACGTTTATTAAAAGTAAAACGTGAATAGTTTGTTAGGTAGCCAAGTAGCAACAAACAGCAGAGCAGCACGGAGACATCCTGAAGTTGGCTGCCACTCAGAATGTGACGCCTGATATTGATGCGCTGGTGAAAGCTAAAAGATGCCAGGTATCAGGAGTCAAATAAACTATGCAACCCCACTTAAAGTGCTGCATGAGACACCCTGATATAGTTCTGTGATCTGTGATATACTTCTGTGAATCACTGAGGCATTGTGTGTTTGTGTGTTCTTTGTCCTCAGAACTTTCAAATAACTTGAGGTGTTTTATGATTAATAGTGATGTTGTGCTTTTAGACACACTGTCCTCAGGCTCCAGCTTTATGTTTATATGTTTTTATGTTGATGTGCTATTGTTTTTAATTGATTTTATTTTATTTGTATATTTAACCTATTCTTGACTCTGTGGTTCTTGCACTTGTTTGGGGAACAGGATTTCATTATTTTTATCTACATTTCTGCCTGAGAAATGACACCCTGATATAGTTCTGTGATCTGTGATATACTTCTGTGAATCACTGAGGCATTGTGTGTTTGTGTGTTCTTTGTCCTCAGAACTTTCAAATAACTTGAGGTGTTTTATGATTAATAGTGATGTTGTGCTTTTGGACACACTGTCCTCAGGCTCCAGCTTTATGTTTATATGTTTTTATGTTGATGTGCTATTGTTTTTATTTGATTTGATTTTATTTGTATATTTAACCTATTCTTGACTCTGTGGTTCTTGCACTTGTTTGGGGAACAGGATTTCATTATTTTTATCTACATTTCTGCCTGAGAAATGACACCCTGATATAGTTCTGTGATCTGTGAAACAGTTCTGTTAATCACTGAGGCATTGTGTGTTTGTGTGTTCTTTTTCTTTAGAATTTTCAAATAAACTTGACGTGTTTTATGATTAATAGTGATGTTGTGCTTGTACTATTTTGGACACATTGTCCTCAGGCTCCAGCTTTATGTTGTATGTTGATCGTATTAAAACAAAGAAAACAATCTGAAGTTGTTGTTTTTAAGTTATATATACCATGATTTTTCCGGTCCGGCCCACTTGGGAATATATTTTCCTCCATGTGGCCCCTGAGCTAAAATGAGTTTGACACCCCTGAGATAGACAGATGGGTCAGGGGAAAAAGAGAGAATGTCCACTTGGGAGAGATGAGGATTCCTGTGCCACCGCCACGCTGACCAGATGCTCTCGGGGTATGCGAGAACACATGGTTAGACGAGGAAAGAGCAGTAGGAGTAGCAGTGTTTTCTGTGGTAATCCATGTTTCCGTCAGCGCCAAGAAGTCGAGGGACTGGAGGGTAGCATAGGCTGAGATGAACTCTGCCTTGTTGGCCGCAGAACGGCAGTTACAGAGGCTGCCAGTGACCTGGAACTCCACGTGGGTCGTGCGCGCAGGGACCACCAGATTAGAGTGGCAACAGCCACGTGGTGTGAAGCGTTTGTATGGCCTGTGCAGAGAGGAGAGAACAGGGATAGACTGACACATAGTTGACAGGCTACAGAAAAAGGCTACAATAATGCAAAGGAGATCGGAATGAAATGAACTAAACATCTGGGATGTTTAAACATCTCATATGTTGCTTGACTACAATATTTTATCTTGATACGTTAATAAATACATGCTGTGTTAATTTTGGTATACCTGCATACGTACCGTAGTTTGCAAGCCCATAATAAGTCAATAGGGCTAACTGGTTAGCTACTACTGTTATCTAACCAATAATTGTTAGCTAGCTACCCACAAAGAATTTACATCTATCTTGCATACTATTTGTTTTAGGTAATTTTGCCTGTTAAACTATTTAGTTAGCTACATTATTACGATTCACATATAGCTATCAGCTGATAGTTATGAAGTAAAACGGTTGCTTTGTGTATATCTTTTTTAGTCTCTATTGCCATTGTCCTGGCTGGAAGATGGTTCAGTGAATGGGTAAGTCCATAGGTCAATAGGGCTAACTGGCTAGCTAGCTAGCCACAACATCTTTTACATCTACATTGCAGAACATTAGTTTTAGGTCATTTTTGCCTTTTTAACTAGCTGGCTAGCTAGATTATTACGATTCACATATCTAGCTGATAATTATGAAGTAAAATGTTTGCTTTGTGTATATCTTGTTTCGTCTATTGTTGCCATTGTCCTGGCTGGAAGAAGGTTCAGTGAATTTATACAACAGGTGTGTCTAATCCTGAATGCTGATTGGTTAAAACCGCATTCCAGCCTGCTAAATCTATGATGTTAAAATGCCTATTTACTCTGTTATGCTGACTGTGCAATCCACTGTCTCATCAGACCAGCCAGGCAATTTATAAACTTTAGACATTATCTCACATTTCTTTTAGACTAACATTTTGTTTTTTAGCAGCTGAGATTTTTATAAACCTTGCTGTCAGTCTCTCCGACATTTGCAACATTGTTGGTTTGCTCCTGACGAGAGCACATTTTCTATGCCAGGCGATATCGCAACTCATTAGCTCATTGTTATGGATGTGTCCAAATAAATGTCACTAGAAAACAGCTTAAACAAATGCAGTTACTGTTGTTATTCTGGCTGCACTGTTTGCCATGACTGTAAGTTAGCCGTAGTTGGCTAGCAAGGGATAAGAACATTGCCAGCCAGTATGGAACATTTAGAACGAACGACTGGGTCGCATCTCTGGCAACCGAACCGATAGAGCGAAAAACCAGTCGGCTTGGGTAGCAACCCTAGAATTGTGTTGGGACTATATCTTGTGGAAGGATGAAATAGTATGAATAAATTCATTAAAATAACGTTAATAATCATTTTTTGAATATGTTGGTAACCCGTTATATAAAAGTGATAAAGCCCTCGAAGCCGGTGTTTGAAGGATATATTGGCACGGTTTGCCGGCCCTCAACTTTTTTGTTGTTGTCATTTAGCAGACACTCTTATCCAGAGTGACTTACAGGAGCAATTAGGGTTAAGTGCCTTGCTCAAGGGCACATTGACAGATTTCTCACCTAGTCGGATCAGGGATTAGAACCAGCGACCTTTCGGTTACTGGCACAATGCTCTTAACCATTAAGCTACCTGCTGCCCCCGGGCTTAACAACACCCGTGCCAATACATCCTCCAAACACCGACTTCTCTGGCATTATCACTTAAGGGGAGGTGAAGCGTGAGGTAATACAGTAGGGGGAGTAGGAGTGCTTCTGAAATGTAATGTTTTACGCATTCTCCATACTCTCGTCCTCACAAGAACGTACTCAAGAGAACGTCGTCTGAGAATGCAAATGGAGCATGAGAGTGTGGAGCACGGTAGTATGCATATTGAGAAACATCCCGGGTCTCCTTGTACACCTGTGTTCCTCCTTCGTCTCCCTTTTCTCCCCCTCCATATCCAACTTCACATTTCTCAATGGCAGCCATGTTTAGTGCCAAGATATCGACCAATAAAAATCGTCAGAATGTTACGAGGCACTCAAATCTGCTCTAGAGACTCAGGGAGGCCAGTGGAGGACTTTGAGGAAGGGTTTGCTGGTGTTTGCTACTATTAATTTAATATTACATCTACATCCAATATGCTCACTGTGATTCAATTTGACATCTTATATTCATAATTACAAACTTTTGCTATTATTTTCACAGCAGACATGGACCCCATCTTCAAAAAGTTGGTATGGCAGGTGCAACAACCTCGACCGCAAGGTTCTACAGAGGGTGGTGAAGAATACAGTGAGGGAAAAAAGTATTTGATCCCCTGCTGATTTTGTACGTTTGCCCACTGACAAAGAAATGATCAGTCTAAAATTTTAATGGTAGGTTTATTTGAACAGTGAGAGACAGAATAACAACAAATAAATCCAGAAAAACGCATGTCAAAAATGTTATGAATTGATTTGCATTTTAATGAGGGAAATAAGTATTAGACCCCCTCTCAATCAGAAAGATTTACATTTACATTTTACATTTTAGTCATTTAGCAGACGCTCATCCAGAGCGACTTACAGTTAGTGAGTGCAAAAAGGAGTGGGACAAAATCCCTCCTGAGATGTGTGCAAACCTGGTGGCCAACTACAAGAAACGTCTGACCTCTGTGATTGCCAACAAGGGTTTTGCCTCCAAGTACTAAGTCATGTTTTGCAGAGGGGTCAAATACTTATTTCCCTCATTAAAATGCATATCAATTTATAACATTTTTGACCAGAGTTTTTCTTGATTTTTTTGTTGTTATTCTGTCTCTCACTGTTCAAATAAACCTACCATTAAAATTATAGACTGATCATGTCTTTGTCAGTGGACAAATGTACAAAATCAGCAGGGGATCAAATACTTTTTCCCCAACTGTACACAGTCCATCACTGGGGGCCAGCTCCCAGCCCTACAGGACATCTACACCAGGCGGTGTCTGAGGAAGGCCTGGAAGATCACCAAGGACTTCAGCCACCCCAGCCAAGGCATGTTCTCTCCGCTTCCGGTACCGGAGCATACGGTCCCGGACCAACAGTTTCCGAGACAGCTTCTAACTCCAGGCCAACTGTTGAAAAGCCGACGTTAGCTGTCCACCTGCACAACCTGCTGTTCAACTGCACCATAAGAGACTATTTGCACTGACTACACACAACACACACACTACCGTCACTGCTGCTATAAATTTCTTCAATGTTTTATTACTGCTTACTTTATTTACTTATAAATAACTCATATTATTGACATAGCACATTTCATAGTACATACTATATATTCTATAGTGTACAGTACCTTCAGAAATTATTCATACCCCTTGACATACAGTGAGGGAAAAAAGTATTTGATCCCCTGCTGATTTTGTACGTTTGCCCACTGACAAAGACATGATCAGTCTATAATTTTAATGGTAGGTTTATTTGAACAGTGAGAGACGGAATAACAACAAAATAATCCAGAAAAACATATAAGTATTTGACCCCTCTGCAAAACATGACTTAGTACTTGGTGGCAAAACCCTTGCTGGCAATCACAGAGGTCAGACGTTTCTTGTAGTTGGCCACCTGGTTTGCACACATCTCAGGAGGGATTTTGTTCCACTCCTCTTTGCAGATCTTCTCCAAGTCATTAAGGTTTTGAGGCTGACGTTTGGCAACTCGAACCTTCAGCTCCCTCCACAGATTTTCTATGGGATTAAGGTCTGGAGACTGGCTAGGCCACTCCAGGACCTTAATGTGCTTCTTCTTGAGCCACTCCTTTGTTGCCTTGGCCGTGTGTTTTGGGTCATTGTCATGCTGGAATACCCATCCACAACCCATTTTCAATGCCCTGGCTGAGGGAAGGAGGTTCTCACCCAAGATTTGACGGTACATGGTCCCGTCCATCGTTCCTTTGATGCAGTGAAGTTGTCCTGTCCCCTTCGCAGAAAAACACCCCCAAAGCATAATGTTTCCACCTCCATGTTTGATGGTGGGGATGGTGTTCTTGAGGTCATAGGCAGCATTCCTCCTCCTCCAAACACGGCGAGTTGAGTTGATGCCAAAGAGCTCCATTTTGGTCTCATCTGACCACAACACTTTCACCCAGTTCTCCTCTGAATCATTCAGATGTTCATTGGCAAACTTCAGACGGGCCTGTATATGTGCTTTCTTGAGCAGGGGGACCTTGCGGGCGCTGCAGGATTTCAGTCCTTCACGGCGTAGTGTGTTACCAATTGTTTTCTTGGTGACTATGGTCCCAGCTGCCTGGAGATCATTGACAAGATCCTCCCGTGTAGTTCTGGGCTGATTACTCACCGTTCTCATGATCATTGCAACTCCACGAGGTGAGATTTTGCATGGAGCCCCAGGCCGAGGGAGATTGACAGTTATTTTGTGTTTCTTCCATTTGCGAATAATCGCACCAACTGTTGTCACCTTCTCACCAAGCTGCTTGGCGATGGTCTTGTAGCCCATTCCAGCCTTGTATAGGTCTACAATCTTGTCCCTGACATCCTTGGAGAGCTCTTTGGTCTTGGCCATGGTGGAGAGTTTGGAATCTGGTTGATTAATTGCTTCTTTGGACAGGTGTCTTTTATACAGGTAACAAGCTGAGATTAGGAGCACTCCCTTTAAGAGTGTGCTCCTAATCTCAGCTCGTTACCTGTATAAAAGACACGTGGGAGCCAGAAATCTTTCTGATTGAGAGGGGGTCAAATACTTATTTCCCTCATTAAAATGCAAATCAATTTATAACATTTTTGACATGCGTTTTTCTGGATTTTTGTTTTGTTATTCTGTCTCTCACTGTTCAAATAAACCTACCATTAAAATTATAGACTGATCATTTCTTTGTCAGTGGGCAAACGTACAAAATCAGCAGGGGATCAAATACTTTTTTCCCTCACTGTATTCCACATTTTGTTGTGTTACAGCCTGAATTCAAATTGTATTAAATATATGTTTTCTCTCTCAGCAATCTACAAACAATACCCCATAATGACAAAGTGAAAACATGTTTTTAGACATTTTTGCTAATTTATTGAATGAAATACAGAAATATCTAATTTACATAAGTATTTCACCCATGAGTCAATATATGTTAGAATCACCTTTGGCAGCAATTACAGCAGTGAGTCTTTCTGGGTTAGTCTCTAAGAGCATTGCACACCTGGACTGTACAATATTTGCACATTATTATTTTCAAAATTCTTCAAGCTCTGTCAAGTTGTTTCTTGATCATTGCTAGACAGCCATTTTCAAGACTTGCCATAGATTTTAAAGCCATTTAAGTCAAAACTCTAACTAGTGCACACAGGAACATTCAATTACATTTACATTTACATCATTTAGCAGATGTCGTTTAGCAGATGTCGTCTTGGTAAGCAACTCCTGTGTATATTTGGCCTTGTGTTTTAGGTTATTGTCCTGCTGAAAGGTGAATTTGTCTCCCAGTGTCTGTTGGAAAGCAGGCTGAACGCAGTTTTTCTCTAGGATTTTTCCTGTGCTTAGCGCTTTAAAAAAAAATTTTTTATCCAAAAAAACTCCCTAGTCCTTTCAGATGACAAGCATACCCATAACATGATGCAGCCACCACCATGCTTGAAAATATGAAGACTGGTACTCAGTGATGTGTTGTGTTGGATTTGCCCCAAACATAACACTTTGTATTCAGGACATAAAGTTAATTTCTTTGCCAAATGTTTTTGTTGCTGTTTTACTTTAGTGCCTTATTG
Source organism: Coregonus clupeaformis (assembly GCF_020615455.1). Taxonomy (NCBI): domain Eukaryota; kingdom Metazoa; phylum Chordata; class Actinopteri; order Salmoniformes; family Salmonidae; genus Coregonus; species Coregonus clupeaformis. The sequence goes on along the minus strand of NW_025535378.1, from coordinate 37,060 downwards.
CAAAACAGGATACATGTTTTGGAATATGTTTTATTTTGTACAGGCTTCATTCTTTTCACTCTGTCATTTAGGTTAGTGTTGTGGAGTAACTACAATGTTGTTGATCCATCCTCAGTTTTCTCCTATCACAGCCATTAAACACTGTAACTGTTTTAAAGTCACCATTGGCCTCATGGTGAAATCCCTGAGCGGTTTCCTTCCTCTCCGGCAACTGAGTTAGGAAGGGCGCCTGTATCTTTGTAGTGACTGGATGTATTGATACACCATCCAAAGTGTAATTAAGGACTTCACCATGCTCAAAGGGTTATTTAATGTTTTTTTTTTTTTTTACCCATCTACCAATAGGTGCCTTTCTTTGCGAAGCATTGGAAAACATCTGTGGTCTTTATGGTTGAATCTGTGTTTGAAATTCACTGCTCGACTGAGTCAAGGGGTGTGAATACTTCCCGAGGGCACTGTATGAGTAGACTTTTATTCTGTATTTTTCAACATAAATCACTGTTGTTCCAGTTAAGCCCCAACTTCAAGGTTCTAGCAGTCCTAACCTGTTATCATGGCTCACATCAACACCATCATCCCGGAAACCCTAGATCCACTCCAATTCGCATACCGCCCCAACAAATCCACAGATGACGCAATCTCAATCGCACTACACACTGCCCTTTCCCACCTGGACAAAAGGAACACCTATGTGAGAATGCTGTTCATTGACTACAGCTCAGTGTTCAACACCATATTGCCCACAATAAGCTAAGGACCCTGGGACTGAACACCTCCCTCTGCAACTGGCGGGCCTCCCCAAGGTGGTAAGGGTAGGCAACAACACATCTGCCTCGCTGATCCTCAACACCAGGGCCCCTCAGGGGTGCATGCTTAGTCCCCTCCTGTACTCCCTGTTCACCCACGACTGCGTGGCCAAGCACGACTCCAACACCATCATTAAGTTTGCTGGCGACACAACAGTGGTAGGCCTGATCACCGACAACGATGAGCCTATAGGGAGGAGGTCAGAGACCTGGCCGTGTGGTGCCAGGATAACAACCTCTCCCTCAATGTGAGCAAGAGAAAGGAGATGATTGTGGACTACAGAAAAAGGTGGGCCGAACAGGCCCCCATTAACATCGATGGGGCTGTAGTGGAGAGAGTTTCAAGTTCCTTGGTGTCCACATCACCAACAAACTATCATGGTCCAAACACACCAAGACAGTCGTGAAGAGGGCACAACACCACCTTTTTCCCCTCAGGAGACTGAAAAGATTTGGCATGGGTCCCCAGATCCTCAAAAGGTTATACAGCTGCACCAGAGCATCGTGACCGGTTGTATCACTGCCTGGTATGGCTACTGCTCGGTATCCGACCGTAAGGCGCTACAGAGGGTAGTGCGTAAGGCCCAATACGTCACTGGGACCAAGCTTCCTGTCATCCAGGACCTATATACTAGGCGGTGTCAGAGAAAGGCCCAAAAACTGTCAAAGACTCCAGTTACCCAAGTCATAGACTGTTCTCTCTGCTACCGCATGGCAAGCGTTACAGGAGCGCATAGTCTAGGTCCAAAAGGTTCCTTAACAGCTTGTACTCCCAAGCTATAAGACTGCTGAACAATTAATCAAATGGCCACCCGGACTATTTACATTGACCCCCCTTTGTTTTTACTACCTCGACTAACCTGTACTCCTGCACATTGACGCGGTACCGGTACCCCCTGTATATAGCCTCGTTATTGTTATGTAATCTTATTGTGTTACTTTTTATTTTTTACTTTAGTTTATTTCGTAAATATTTTCTTAACTCTATTTCATTGTTGATTAAGGGCTTGTAAGTAAGCATTTCACGGTAAGGTCTACTACACCTGTTGTATTCGGTGCATGGGACAAATACAAATGTATTTGATTTGATTTGACAGGTGTATAAAATCGAGCACACCAGCCATGTGCTGTTATTGTGTAGTGGAAACATCTAGGAGCAACAACGGCTCAGCCGAAAAGTGGTAGGCCACACAAGCTCAAAGAATGGGATCGGCGAGTGCTGAAGCGCGTACCGTGTAAAAATCATCTGTCCTCGGTTGCAACACTCACTACCGAGTTCCAAACTGCCTCTGGAAGCGACGTCAGTACAAGAACTGTTCGTCGGGAGCTTCATGAAATTTTCCATGCCGAGCACCGCCAAAGCCTAAGATCACCATGCGCAATTCCAAGCGTCGGCTGGAGTGGTGTAAAGCTCGCCGTCATTGAACTCAGTGGAAACGCGTTCTTTGGAGTGGGAGATCACGCTTCACCATCTGGCGGTCCGACGGACGAATCTGGGTTTGGCGGATGCAAGGAGAATGCTACTTGCCCGAATGCCCAGTGCCAACTGTATAGTTTGGTGGAGGAGGAATAATGGTCTGGGCAGTGGTGTAAAGTACTAAAGTAAAAATACTTTAAAGTACTAATGTACTTTTTACTCCATGCATTTTCCCTGACACCGAAAAGTACTCGTTACATTTTGACAGGAAAATGGTCCAATTCACACACTTATCAAGAGAACATCCCTGGTCATCCCTACTGCCTCTGATCTGGCGGACTCACTAAACACAAATGCTTTGTTTGTAAATTATGTCTGAGTGTTTGAGTGTGCCCCTGGCTAACCGTCAATTAAAAATAAATAAAATTGGTCCGGCTGGTTTGCTTAATATATGGAATTTTAAATGGTTTATACTTTTACTTTTGATACTTAAGTATATTTTAGCAGTTCCATTTACTTTTGATACTTAAGTATATTTAAAAACAAATACTTTTAGACTTTTACTCAAGTAGTATTTTACTGGGTGACTTTCACTTTTACTTGAGTCATTTTCAATTAAGGTATCTTTACTTTTACTCAAGTATGACAATTGAGTACTTTTTCCACCACTGGGTCTGGGGCTGTTTTTCATGGTTAGTTCCAGTGAAGGGAAATCTTAACTCTACAGCATACAATGACATTATAGATGATTCTGTACTTCCAACTTTGTGGCAACAGTTTGAGGAAGGCCCTTTCCTGTTTCAGCATGACAATGCCCCCGTGCACAAAGTGATGGTCCATACAGAAATTGTTTGTTGAGATCGGTGTGGAAGAACTTGACTGGCCTGCACAGAGCCCTGACCTCAACCCTATCGAACACCTTTAGGATGAATTGGAACACAGACTGCGAGCCAGGCCTAATTGGCCAACATCAGTGCCTGACCTCACTAATGCTCTTGAGGCTGAATGGAAGCAAGTCCCCGCAGCAATGTTCCAACATCTAGTGGAAAGCCTTCTCAGAAGAGTGGAGGCTGTTATAGCAGCAAAGGGGGGACCAACTCCATATTAATGCCCATGATTTTGTAATGAGATGTTTGAGGAACAGGTGCGCACATACTTTTGGCCGATAAATCCCGGTAAATCTCGGTAACCGGGTTCCTGCCATTCAACCTTTGCCCAAACAGTTTGGACGCTACAAACGGAAGTTGGCACATTGGACGGTACCAACTTCAGACGAGTACCCTGACACTTGTTGGGGTCAAAGACGCTTCGGACACTACAGATGTTTTCGTGAAAAGACTGATTTTCGGGATGTCTCATGGTTTGACAAACACTGCTCTATCTCTGTCACCTTTCACTGCAAATGTGGAAGTGCGACATCGGTGGATGCAGTGGATTGAGACGCATCCAATGCAAAAACCCCCAAATATCTCTATGTTAAACTGACGGATTTTGATGGGGATCTTTTTTATTACGCTACTTAGATTGACGCACCGGTGCGTTAAATTACTCTAGGGGGTTAAAGACATTTTGATAATTCATTCATTACTACATTTAGCTAACATTAGATAGTTAATCCAGAGATTCTTACCTTTGCCTTAATTTGGCAGTCACGTCCAGATCATCATGGCATTTGTAGTTCTTTATGATAGCCACATTAGCAGCTTATTAGCATTTCATTTTTGGGGGGTAAATACAGGTGAATATATTGATAAAAGACACCTTAGAGAGCCCTAGAGAGATTTATACAGTTATCACAACGTCATGCCAGGGTAAGCCTACACAAAACACAGCCCTTATTTTTTGTGTTTCTAAAATCCCCTATAGGAAAAATGAATGGTGGAAAAATGATTGGAACCATTTTTCCCTGTTTGACCACAAGGTTTTATGGGTATTATGACTCATACTGTGGTACTCTATACACACACACACCTCTCCCCCCCTCCCCTCCGACTCCTCCTCTCCTCCCAACCTGGAGTCAGGTTCACGTTATATGCCAACCCATCCAGCCTGACCAACCACCCTACTTTCGTATTTGACTTAAGTAAGCTTCTGTCTTATGGAACCATACCAAACGTAACATATTATAGTAATTTAAGTGTCACGGAATTACATCTACTATGTTACGTATAGTCTATGAGACCAGGCTGCTTCTCCCTCCCTCTATTCCTTCCTGATGGAGAGTGTAGTTGTCATTCTGTCATACAGTCTGTGACCTGTTGTAACAATGCGTTACCTGATTCTATTCATTCTCCTCTGCTCCGGAACTCTCCTGTCTATTACACTCATAGACTACTACCAACACCAAAGGTACGTTTGTAATGCTGTGTATGTGTGCGTGTGTGTGTAATGAGGAAATTTAAGAGTGATTTATACTGAACATAAATAAAAGCGCAACATGCAACAATTTCAAAGATTTTACTGAGTTACAGTTCATATAAGGAAATCAGTCAATTGAAACAAATTCATTAGGCCCTAATCTATGGATTTCACATGACTGGGAATACAGATATGCATCTGTTGTTCACAGATACCCCCAAAAAAGGTAGAGGCTTGGATCAGAAAGCCAGTCAGTATCTGGTGAGACCACCATTTGCCTCATGCAGCGCAACACATCTCCTTTGAAAAGAGTTGATCAGGCTGTTGATTGTGGCCTGTGGAAGGTTGTCCCACTCCTCTACAAACATGCTCAATGGGTGATATGTCTGGTGAGTATGCAGGCCACGGAAGAACTGGGACATTTTCAGCGTCCAGGAATTGTGTACAAATCCTTGCGACATGGGGCCATACCTTATCATGCTGAAACATGAGGTGATGGCGGCGGATGAATGGCACGACAATGGGCTTCAGGATCTCATACATTTACATTTACATTTTAGTCATTTAGCAGACGCTCTTATCCAGAGCGACTTACAGGAGCAATTAGGGTTAAGTGCCTTGCTCAAGGGCACATTTACGTCATTTAGCAGACGCTCTTATCCAGAGCGACTTACAAATTAGTGCATTCACCCTATAGCCAGTGGGAAAACCACTTTACACTTTTTTTTTGGGGGGGGTAGAAGGATTACTTTATCCTATCCCAGGTATTCCTTAAAGAGGTGGGGTTTCAAATGTCTCCGGAAGGTGGTGAGTGACTCCGCTGTCCTGGCGTCCTGTGCATTCAAATTGCCATCGATAAAATGTAATTGTGTTCGTTGTCTGTAGCTTATGCCTGCCTATACCATAACCCCACCGCCACCATGGTGCACTCTGTTCACAACGTTGACATCAGCAAACCGCTCGCCCTCACAACACCATACACGTGGTTTGCGGGGTTGTGAGGCGGGTTGGACGTACTGCCAAATTCTATGGTAGAGAAATTAACATTCAATTATCTGGCAACAGCTCTGGTTGACATTCCTGCAGTCAGCATGCCAATTGCATGTTCCCTCAACTTGACATCCATGGCATTGTGTTGAGTGATAAAACTGCACATTTTAGAGTGGCCTTTTATTGTCCCCAGTGCAAGGTGCACCTGTGTAATGATCATGCTGTTTAATCAGCTTCTTGATATGCCACACCTGTCAGGTGGATGGATTATCTTGGCAAAGGAGAAATGCTCACTAACAGGAATGTAAACATTTGTGCACAAAATTTGAGAGAAATAAATTATTTGTGCGTATGGAAAATTTCTGGGATCTTTTATTTCAGCTCATGAAACATGGGACCAAAACTTTACATGTTGCGTTTATATTTTTGTTCAGTGTAGTTTAAAGTGATCAACACAATGTTTAGCATATTTGGAGTTTCTGTAATACACATAATTTCCAGTGTTCTGTTTGTGACACTCAAGGTGCGGGTTCATGGTCACTAGACTTGAAGCTGAATGTTATGGATTATTCTCATATCTGTTGATAATGCTTGACGCCAGATTGGAGGTAAAAGGACCGAGGACACAATTATTATTCACTGTTAAATTGTATCGATAACATTCTGTGAACACTGTGTGATTCTGTAGCAGCTGACAAAGTCACTATCTTTTTATTTGGCTTTCACACAAGCCTACCGGGCTGGTGCTGTCTAATTAGGATATGAAGGGCCTGTCTCCAAGAGGCCAGTTACATTTTATTTCTGCTTCTGTGCTGGTGGTGGCTCCCTGTTTCAACTTGCAATAAACCAGATAGATTTACCAATGACTGCTCTCCTTCCACTGGGCAGAGACGTCAGTTCAACATCTAGTTTTGATTTAAATTTGGATGAGTTGTCAATTAACGTGAATTCAATGTGAAATAAAAAATAAATAAAAAAAATAGAAAGGAAATTCCCTGATGTTGATGACTTTTTGCAAATCTGTTTCCCACATTGATTAAATGTCATCACATTGCATTATTGTTGAAATGAAGTGGAAACAACGTTGATTCAACCAGTTTTTGCCCAGTGGGCTTTATGTTCACCTGGAAATTCATATTACTCTGTGTTTGTGTGTGTGTGTGTGTGTATATGTGTGTGTGTGTGTGTGTGTGTGTTTGTACTTTATTTATTCCAGTAGGGGAAGTTGGTTTGTCAAACAATTTCTGTGTGTGTGTGTGGTACCCTGCAAACAATGACACATTTTGTATTTTACATTAGTCAAAAGTAATGGAGTCTGTTGCCCATGTTGTGAATGGTTGCTGTTCATACAAGGACCTGTACATTGCTAGACATGACCACAACTGCTGCACATGATGCCACTGTTTTGATTAGCCTACCAAAAGTTATATTTTTAGAATGAGCAGCGCGCAGCCAGGTCCCAAGTGCATCGGTGACACAAACACAGGGAAAACGCAACCAAGCACAGATGCGACAAGTGAACACAAATGATCTACAGTGCCTTCGGAAAGTATTCAGACCCCTTCACTTTTTCCACATTTTGTTACGTTACAGCCTTATTCTAAAATGGATTAAATAAAACAATTTCCTCAGCAATCTACACACAATACCCCATAATGACAAAGCGAAAACAGGTTTTTAATTTTTTTTGCACATTTATTAAAAACTAAAAACAGAAATACCTTATTTACATAAGTATTCAGACCCTTTGCGATGAGACTCGAAATTGAGCTCAGGTGCATCCTGTTTCCATTGATCATCCTTGAGATGTTTCTACAACTTAATTGGAGTCCACATATGGTCAATTCAATTGATTGGACATGATTTGGAAAGGCACACACCTGTCTACAGTGAGGGAAAAAAGTATTTGATCCCCTGCTGATTTTGTACGTTTGCCCACTGACAAAGAAATGATCAGTCTATAATTTTAATAGTAGGTTTATTTGAACAGTGAGAGACAGAATAACAATTTAATACATTTTAGAATAAGGCTGTAACCTAACAATATGTGCATCAAAGGGTCTGAATACTTCCTGAAGGCACTGTAACTGGGGATAGCTAGCTAGCATAATGTCACAAGCATGATGAGCTCGCCATGGTGTTTTTGTCCTACCAAATCCACAAGAAGGTTCTAGTGTATCCTTCTGTCCTTTACTGTTAATGGATGTGGATGTCCAGTTCAGGTCCCAGGATACTAATGACTATAATGATTATGTATTTACAAGTTCATTGCAATTTCCTCTTTAGCGCCATCTGTTCAATACCTGATAAAGCAGACCCAGAAGACCTGGGCGTTCATTTCAACACCCCAGGAAGGTCCATTTAATAACTGTAAAATGTACACAGATTAACCACACTTTAATGGACATTTTAAACATAATCCTTGAATTACAGTACCAGTCAAAAGTTTGGACAAACCTACTCATTCAAGGGTTTTTCTTTATTTTTACTATTTTCTACATTGTAGTAACCAAAAAAGTGTTAAACAAATCAAAGTACATTTTATATGTGAGATTCTTCACATATATTACCCTATTTGGTAAAAGACGAAGTCCATATTATGGCAAGAACAGCTCAAATAAGCAAAGAGAAACGACAGTCCATCATTATGTCATGAATCCCGCTTCCTGAGCCTGTTTCTGCCTGTGTTGCCTGTTTTCTGTTCTGAAGTCTGTTTTCTGAGGTTCCTGAACACACCCTGTCTGGTTGCCAGGCGACGAAGCTAGGCGGGGATCTCTCTATTACCCGCACCTGCATCTCATCAGCTATCTGCACAACTGGTCCTGATCATCACCTCTCCACTTCATAAGCTCTGACCTGACATCCATTCCCTGCCGGATCGTTAGCCATGAACATCATTCTCCCGGAACATTCACCCCACCCCTGCCTGGTCGTCGGTGGCTTCTGTGACATCATCGGATCTGCCTATTCACTCCCACCAACTCACCTCCGCTGCCCGCTCCGTCTCCTGGATTATTCTGCTTCCACATTTGAATCTGTAAATAAATACTCACCTTCGTTCTACTCACCTTGTCCTGGTCTGCTTCTGGGTTCTGCTTTAGAGAATCGTGACACATTACTTTAAGACATGAAGGTCAGTCAATACGGAAAATGTAAAGAACTTTGAAAAACATCAAGCGCTATGATGAAACTGGCTCTCATGAGGACCGCCACAGGAATGGAAGACCCAGAGTTACCTCTGCTGCAGAGGATAAGTTCATTAGAGTTACCAGCCTCAGAAATTACAGCTCAAATAAATGCTTCATAGAGTTCAAGTCACAGACACATCTCAACAATCAGGCCTTCATGGTCGAATTGCTGCAAAGAAACCACTACTAAAGGACACCAATAATAAGAAGAGACCTGCTTGGGCCAAGAAACACGAGCAATGGACATTAGACCGGTGGAAATTTGTCCAAATTATAGATTTTTGGTTCAAACCGCGGTGTGTTTGTGAGACGCGGTGTGGGTGAACGGATGATCTTCGCATGTGTAGTTCCCACTGTAAAGCATGGAGGAGGATGTGTTATGGTGTGGGGGTGCTTTGCTGGTGACACTGTCTGTGATTTATTTAGAATTCAAGGCACACTTAACCAGCATGGCTACCACAGCATTCTGCAGCGATACACCATCCCATCTGGTTTGGGCTTAGTGGGACTATCATTTGTTTTTCAACAGGACAATGACCCAACACATCTCCAGGCTGTGTAAGGGCTATTTTACCAAGAAGGAGAGTGATGGAGTGCTGCATCAGATGACCTGGCCTCCACAATCCCCTGACCTCAACCCAATTGAGATGGTTTGGGATGAGTCGGGTGGCAGAGTGAAGGAAATGCAGCCAACAAGTGCTCAGCATATGTGGGAACTCCTTCAAGACTGTTGGAAAAGCATTCCAGGTGAAGCTGGTTGAGAGAATGCCAAGTGTGTGCAAAGCTGTCATCTAGGCAAACAGTGGCTATTTGAAGAATCTCAAATATAAAATATATTTTGATTTGTTTAACACTTTTTGGGTTACTACATGGTTCCATATGTGTTATTTCATAGTGTTGATGTCTTCACTATCATTCTACAATGTAAAACATTTTCAAAATAAAGAAAAACCCTTGAATGAGTAGGTGTGTCCGAACATTTGACTGCTACTGTAGATGACATTGATTTTAGCGTTGGCAAATTGGCTTAGTCTTGTAGTGAGGAGCTAGCTAGCTTCATAAACATATTTTTGGGAATTCTGAAATGTATTGGAATAAATGACCAAACTATAAAACTAGCTTGCCAGCTATGGGTAGCTAACTACCTGACAGGAGTGCTAGCTAGCTATGTTAGCTTTCTAGGTACATTAATAGCTTTAGGTTGGTTGTTTTTAAGCTCAACTTCAAGATTTCCACCAAGGACGTTGCCTCTCTGATCATCCCTCTCCCTCTCTTGGGCAAGGGACATTTAAGGTACACTCGGATGTGACGATGTAAAACGTAATTCAAAGGCTGAGGGCTTAGGGCTGAGGGCTGTCTACCATTATTTGGTTTGGCCACCATCAGAGGACTCTTCCAGTATGTGTTCTTGATGAAAAAACATAACCATACATTCTATGTTCTCATCTGTGTTTTGCCATCTGTGCTGTTCTGGTTTTTGCAGTTAAAATAAATGGTTGAATGTTCATTGGAGTCTTGTCCACCTCAATCTCTAACCGGAGCCGGATTTCCGAGTACTGCATAATTGTCTTTTCATACTAAACCTTATAGACTAGTTTACAACCTTATCTAGTCATAAAGCCTTTCTATGATAGGTCACTTCTCTGATTAGGCTAAATGATAAATGTGTGTGTTTTTTGTGTGCATGCGTGTGTTTGTGTGTTGCAGAGATGGGTTCCTGGACTCTGTCCAGAAGATGTTGCAGTGCAGGAGACTGCGAGAGAAACTGGTGACCATGACTACTATGAAAAAGTAGGTGGAGTTTTGAATTAGATTTTTTTTTGGGATCCCCATTAGCTGACACCATGATGCAAGCTAATCTTCCTGGGGTCCGAGAGAGAAAGATTCTATGTAAGATATTCTTTACTGGAAAGTCTGAAAGTCTGATCAGATCAACCAGACAATCCATCCTGATCCAACAAGTTCTCCATCTATATGTTTATTTACATTATGAGTGTGTGTGTGCAACAAGATTTCACGGTTTGACATGGTCTGAATTCAGTATTCTACGTTTGTCCACATTTGTCTAAACGTCATAATTTGACGGTTAATTTTAGGAATGAATTCTGATTGGTTAAGTAACCTTTTACTAGGGTGGGCTAAATCAGGGTCACAGAGTGTTTCTTGGTAGTCTTAAACAAATCTACTTTGAAACAAAAGTATACACCTCACACACATGGTATGGGCCCAAATATAGAGTTGAAATGTATTCAATTTTGAGTTTACATCCCAATATTACACTTTATATACATCACAGAAGACTGAAATATAACAAAACCATTTCACATAGAAGCACCGGATTTTCGGCTGTTTAAAATAAATAATGTTGATTAATTATGAAATTATGAAAAATATTAATAACATTTCATCGATGAGGCCAGTAGAGGGCGATTTGGTCATTTAACTGCAGGAAAGGGTTTTAAGGGTTAAGGTTTGGGAGAGGGTTAAAACAGAAACAACTCGAAGGTTATGTTTAGGTATTAATTCCAAATAGTTAAGGTAAGGGTTAAGGTTCGGGAGAGGGTTAAAACAGAAACAATTCGAAGGTTATGTTTAGGTATTAATTCCGAATAGTTAAGGTAAGGGTTAAGGTTTGGGAGAGGGTTCAAACAGAAACAACTCGAAGGTTATGTTTAGGTATTAATTCTGAATAGTTAAGGTAAGGGTTAAGGTTTGGGATAGGGTAAAAAAAATAACAAATTAAATACAAACGAATGCCTAGCACTGGGAATGAACCCACGATTCTTGGAGCCAACGACGCAAGACTACTTGATAGTAATAATGCTCACCGTTGCCCCTAGTGGCCAGTATTGAAGGCATCTCCCGACGTCGTGGGGACCTGGACGAACGTTGAATATTGCATTGGATCTGGAGTGACCTGGCTGGTGTGTGTGTGTGTGTGTGTCTGTATGTGTGTGTCAGAGTAGACATTGCCCTGTTCTCTCAGGAGGTGAGAGAGCTGATGGACTGTCCTTGGAGACTCAACCTCACACACAGAGAACTACACAGGTGAGATACACACCAGTGGAGGCTGGTGGGAGGAGCTATAGGAGGACGGGCTCATTGTAATGGCTGTAGTGGAATGAATGGAACTGTATCAAATACATGGAAACCACATTTGAACCCATTCCAAATATTCCATTCCAGCCATTACAATGAGCCCGTCCTCCTATAGCTCCTCCCACCAGCCTCCACTGATATACACACACACACACACACACACACACACACCTTGCTCAGTCTTGCGATCGTCTCCAACAAACTTCCTGTCCTTCCCCCCCAGGACAGAGTTGTGGTCATGCTGTAATGCTTCTGACAGGCTGATGGTGACCAGACAGAACACCAATCAGAACCAGATTCTGGCTTATGATGGAGAGAGGTGGAGGAAGAGAAAGGTGGACCAAGCACTATGGGAGATGCTGCCTCAGGTTTGTGTGGGTTAGTTCTTCTATCCTTGTGGGGAGCTAAAATTCCCAAAAGTCCCTACAAGGATAGTCAAACCAGGACAATTGTCGCCCGTGGGGACATTTCCCACGTCCCCATCAGGACAAAGGCTATTTTAAGCTTAGGGGTTAGGTTTAGGGTTAGACTTAGGGTTAGGGTAAGGGGTTGGTGATTATGAGTTAGATTTAGGGTTTGGGTTAGGGGTTAAGAATAGGGTTATGGTTATAGTAAGGGTTAGGGTTAGTGGTCAGGGAAAATAGGATTTTTAACAGAAATCAATTTTATGTCCCCATGAGGATAGAATAACAAAACGTGTGTGTGTGTCTGTAGACCGTGCCCTGGAGTAAAGGTTCATTGAGTCGTTGTGCCGTGGTGGGAAGTGGAGGAATCCTGCAGAACAGCAGCTGTGGAGCGGAAATTGACAATGCTGATTATGTCATCAGGTATCAGCAACAACATCTATCAATCAAGCAAGCAATCAATCAATCAATTTGTTATAGGTAGTAATCTATAGCAATGTAGTGCTGTTGTGTAGGGTTTAACGTTGACGTGATGTATGAATGTTGTTGTTTATAATGTTGTTTGAACATTGTGTAGACATTCTGTGTATGTGCTCCCGAGTGGCGCATCTCAGTGCTTGAGGCGTCACTACAGACCCCCTGGTTAGATTCCAGGCTGTATCACAACCGCCCGTGATTGGGAGTTCCATAGGGCGGCGCACAATTGGCCCAGCTTCGTCCGGGTTTGGCCGGTGTAGGCCGTCATTGAAAATAAGAATTTGTTCTTAACTGACTTGCCTAGTTAAATAAAGGTAAAAAATATGTTGTTAGAATGTTGTTTTATCCTATCGAAACCGGCACCTCTTTCTGAGTCCATCACTAGTTTGTATATGGCGCTCTTATTCAAATCAAATCAAATCAAATGTAATTTGTCACATGCGCCGAATACAACAGGTGTAGGACCTTACCGTGAAATGCTTACTTACAAGCCCTTAACCAACAATGCAGAGTTTTATTTTATTTAATTAAGTAACAAAATATTTGCTAAAAATATATAATAAAAAATGGAAAAAAAAGTAACACAGTAAAATAACAATAATGAGGCTATATACAGGGGGTACCGGTACCGAGTCAATGTGCGAGGGTACAGGTTAGTTGAGGGAATATGTACATGTAGGTAGGGGTATTCAGTTGTCATGTGAATGTTGCGTGAATATTGATGTAAAGTTGTGTGAATGTTGATGTAATGTTGTGTGAATGTCGATTTAATATTCTGTGAATGTTGTTGTCTAGATTGTTGTTTCTAATCTTGTGTGAATGTTGTGTGATCTTAGTTGTTTGTAATGTTGTGTGATTGTTATTGTTGTTGTTGTTGTTAGGTTTAACCTGGCTCCTATCAACAAGAGTCGTGACGTGGGAGTGAAGACAGACCTCATAACAGCCAACCCTTCCCAGATCATTAAAGGGTACAGTATATACTCTATCAATACACATGATCAGATACAGTTAAAGAGCTCTATTTTCATGTCATCTGACCGAAGCACCTGTTCCAATCCTAGAGCCAATGCCGTTTATCAAACTCCAGGCGGTGCTATGGTCAGATGACATAAAAATAGAGCTTGGTGTTGAAAAATAGAAGCATATGCAGAAAAGTAGTTCATACCTACAGTAAAATATGATGGTGGATCTTTGATGTTATGGGGCTATTTTGCTTCCACTGGTCCTGAGGCCAGGGTATAGATCAGCTTTAATATTGCAGATAGATTGTAACTTCCATCAATGTAATTGTCTGCATCACTTCCAATCCCCCATATGTTTTTTTTTCTCCCGCAAATATATATATATATATATATATATATATATATATATATATATATATATATATATATATATATATGTATATATATATATATATATATATATACAGTGGGGGAAAAAAGTATTTAGTCAGCCACCAATTGTGCAAACTCCACTATGGCCAAGACCAAAGAGCTGTCAAAGGACACCAGAAACAAAATTGTAGACCTGCACCAGGCTGGGAAGACTGAATCTGCAATAGGTAAGCAGCTTGGTTTGAAGAAATCAACTGTGGGAGCAATTATTTGGAAATGGAAGACATACAAGACCACTGATAATCTCCCTCGATCTGGGGCTCGACGCAAGATCTCACCCCGTGGGGTCAAAATGATCACAAGAACGGTGAGCAAAAATCCCAGAACCACACGGGGGGACCTAGTGAATGACCTGCAGAGAGCTGGGACCAAAGTAACAAAGCCTACCATCAGTAACACACCACACCGCCGGGGACTCAAATCCTGCAGTGCCAGACGTGTCCCCCTGCTTAAGCCAGTACATGTCCAGGCCCGTCTGAAGTTTGCTAGAGTGCATTTGGATGATCCAGAAGAGGATTGGGAGAATGTCATATGGTCAGATGAAACCAAAATATAACTTTTTGGTAAAAACTCAACTCGTCGTGTTTGGAGGACAAAGAATGCTGAGTTGCATCCAAAGAACACCATACCTACTGTGAAGCATGGGGGTGGAAACATCATGCTTTGGGGCTGTTTTTCTGCAAAGGGACCAGGACGACTGATCCGTGTAAAGGAAAGAATGAATGGGGCCATGTATCGTGAGAATTTGAGTGAAAACCTCCTTCCATCAGCAAGGGCATTGAAGATGAAACGTGGCTGGGTCTTTCAGCATGACAATGATCCCAAACACACCGCCCGGGCAACGAAGGAGTGGCTTCGTAAGAAGCATTTCAAGGTCCTGGAGTGGCTTAGCCAGTCTCCAGATCTCAACCCCATAGAAAATCTTTGGAGGGAGTTGAAAGTCCGTGTTGCCCAGCGACAGCCCCAAAACATCACTGCTCTAGAGGAGATCTGCATGGAGGAATGGGCCAAAATACCAGCAACAGTGTGTGAAAACCTTGTGAAGACTTACAGAAAACGTTTGACCTGTGTCATTGCCAACAAAGGGTATACAGTGGGGAGAACAAGTATTTGATACACTGCCGATTTTGCAGGTTTCCCTACTTACAAAGCATGTAGAGGTCTGTAATTTTTATTATATGTACACTTCAACTGTGAGAGACGGAATCTAAAACAAAAATCCAGAAAATCACATTGTATGATTTTTAAGTAATTAATTTGCATTTTATTGCATGACATAAGTATTTGATCACCTACCAACCAGTAAGAATTCCGGCTCTCACAGACCTGTTAGTTTTTCTTTAAGAAGCCCTCCTGTTCTCCACTCATTACCTGTATTAACTGCACCTGTTTGAACTCGTTACCTGTATAAAAGACACCAGTCCACACACTCAATCAAACAGAATCCAACCTCTCCACAATGGCCAAGACCAGAGAGCTGTGTAAGGACATCAGGGATAAAATTGTAGACCTGCACAAGGCTGGGATGGGCTACAGGACAATAGGCAAGCAGCTTGGTGAGAAGGCAACAACTGTTGGCACAATTATTAGAAAATGGAAGAAGTTCAAGATGACGGTCAATCACCCTCGGTCTGGGGCTCCATGCAAGATCTCACCTCGTGGGGCATCAATGATCATGAGGAAGTTGAGGGATCAGCCCAGAACTACACGGCAGGACCTGGTCAATGACCTGAAGAGAGCTGGGACCACAGTCTCAAAGGAAATCATTAGTAACACACTACGCCGTCATGGATTAAAATCCTGCAGCGCACGCAAGGTCCCCCTGCTCAAGCCAGCGCATGTCCAGGCCCGTCTGAAGTTGGTAATGACCATCTGGATGATCCAGAGGAGGAATGGGAGAAGGTCATGTGGTCTGATGAGACAAAAATAGAGCTTTTTGGTCTAAACTCCACTCGCCGTGTTTGGAGGAAGAAGAAGGATGAGTACAACCCCAAGAACACCATCCCAACCGTGAAGCATGGAGGTGGAAACATCATTCTTTGGGGATGCTTTTCTGCAAAGGGGACAGGACAACTGCACCGTATTGAGGGGGAGGATAGATGGGGCCATGTATCGCGAGATCTTGGCCAACAACCTCCTTCCCTCAGTAAGAGCATTGAAGATGGGTCGTGACTGGGTCTTCCAGCATGACAACGACCCGAAACACACAGCCAGGGCAACTAAGGAGTGGCTCCGTAAGAGGCATCTCAAGGTCCTGGAGTGGCCTAGCCAGTCTCCAGACCTGAACCCAATAGAAAATCTTTGGAGGGAGCTGAAAGTCTGTATTGCCCAGCGACAGCCCCGAAACCTGAAGGATCTGGAGAAGGTCTGTATGGAGGAGTGGGCCAAAATCCCTACTGCAGTGTGTGCAAACCTGGTCAAGACCTACAGGAAACGTATGATCTCTGTAATTGCAAACAAAGGTTTCTGTACCAAATATTAAGTTCTGCTTTTCTGATGTATCAAATACTTATGTCATGCAATAAAATGCAAATTAATTACTTAAAAATCATCCAATGTGATTTTCTGGATTTTTGTTTTAGATTCCGTCTCTCACAGTTGAAGTGTATCTATGATAAAAATTACAGACCTCTACATGCTTTGTAAGTAGGAAAACCTGCAAAATCGGCAGTGTATCAAATACTTGTTCTCCCCACTGTATATATATATATATATATATACAGTTGAAGTCGGAAGTTTACATTACATTTACATTACATTTTAGTCATTTAGCAGACGCTCTTATCCAGAGCGACTTACAGGAGCAATTAGGGTTAAGTGCCTTGCTCAAGGGCACATTTACGTCATTTAGCAGACGCTCTTATCCAGAGCGACTTACAAATTGGTGCATTCACCCTATAGCCAGTGTCCCTCACGACGCCAGCTGTCCTGGCGTCGTGAGGGAGCTTGTTCCACCATTGGGGTGCCAGAGCAGCGAACAGTTTTGACTGGGCTGAGCGGGAACTATGCTTCCGCAGAGGAAGGGGAGCCAGCAGGCCAGAGGTGGATGAACGCAATGCCCTCGTTTGGGTGTAGGGACTGATCAGAGCCTGAAGGTACGGAGGTGCCGTTCCCCTCACTGCTCCATAGGCAAGCACCATGGTCTTGTAACGGATGCGAGCTTCAACTGGAAGCCAGTGGAGTGTGCGGAGGAGGGGGGTGACGTGAGAGAACTTGGGAAGGTTGAACACCAGACGGGCTGCGGCATTCTGGATGAGTTGTAGGGGTTTAATGGCACAGGCAGGGAGGCCAGCCAACAGCGAGTTGCAGTAATCCAGACGGGAGATGACAAGTGCCTGGATTAGGACCTGTGCCGCTTCCTGTGTAAGGCAGGGTCGTACTCTCCGAATGTTGTAGAGCATGAACCTGCAGGATCGGGTCACCGCCTTGATGTTAGCGGAGAACGACAGGGTGTTGTCCAGGGTCACGCCAAGGCTCTTCGCACTCTGGGAGGAGGACACAACGGAGTTGTCAACCGTGATGGCGAGATCATGGAACGGGCAGTCCTTCCCCGGGAGGAAGAGCAGCTCCGTCTTGCCAGGGTTCAGCTTGAGGTGGTGATCCGTCATCCATACTGATATGTCTGCCAGACATGCAGAGATGCGATTCGCCACCTGGTTATCAGAAGGGGGAAAGGAGAAGATTAGTTGTGTATCGTCAGCGTAGCAATGATAGGAGAGGCCATGTGAGGATATGACAGAGCCAAGTGACTTGGTGTATAGGGAGAATAGGAGAGGGCCTAGAACTGAGCCCTGGGGGACACCAGTGGTGAGAGCACGTGGTGCGGAGACAGCTTCTCGCCACGCCACTTGGTAGGAGCGACCGGTCAGGTAGGACGCAATCCAGGAGTGAGCCGCGCCGGAGATGCCCAGCTCGGAGAGGGTGGAGAGGAGGATCTGATGGTTCACAGTATCAAAGGCAGCAGACAGGTCTAGAAGGACAAGAGCAGAGGAGAGAGAGTTAGCTTTAGCAGTGCGGAGAGCCTCCGTGACACAGAGAAGAGCAGTCTCAGTTGAATGACCAGTCCTGAAACCTGACTGGTTTGGATCAAGAAGGTCATTCTGAGAGAGATAGCAAGAGAGTTGGCTAAAGACGGCACGCTCAATAGTTTTGGAAAGAAAAGAAAGAAGGGATACTGGTCTGTAGTTGTTGACATCAGTGGGATCGAGTGTTGGTTTTTTGAGAAGGGGTGCAACTCTCGCTCTCTTGAAGATGGAAGGGACATGGCCAGCGGTCAAGGATGAGTTGATCAGCGAGGTGAGGTAGGGGAGAAGGTCACCGGAGATGGTCTGGAGAAGAGAGGAGGGGATGGGGTCAAGCGGGCAGGTTGTTGGGCGGCCTGCAGTCACAAGTCGCAGGATTTTATCTGGAGAGAGAGGGGAGAAAGAAGTCAAAGCATAGGGTAGGGCAGTGTGAGTAGGACCAGCAGTGTCATTAGACTTAACAAACGAGGATCGGATGTCGTCAACCTTCTTTTCAAAGTGGTTGACGAAGTCATCCACAGAGAGAGAGGAGGGGGGCGGCGATTCAGCAGGGAGGAAAATGTGGCAAAGAGCTTCCTAGGGTTAGAGGCAGATGCTTGGAATTTAGAGTGGTAGAAAGTGGCCTTAGCAGCAGAAACAGATGAAGAAAATGTAGAGAGGAGGGAGTGAAAAGATGCCAGGTCGGCAGGGAGTTTAGTTTTCTTCCATTTCCGCTCCGCTGCCCGGAGCTCTGTTCTGTGAGCTCGCAATGAGTCATCAAGCCACGGAGCTGGAGGGGAGGACCGAGCCGGCCGGGAGGATAGGGGACACAGAGAGTCAAAGGATGCAGAAAGGGAGGAGAGGAGGGTTGAGGAGGCAGAATCAGGAGATTGGAGGGAGAAGGATTGAGCAGAGGGAAGAGATGATAGGATGGAAGAGGAGAGAGTAGTGGGAGAGAGAGAGCGAAGGTTGCGGCGGCGCATTACCATCTGTGTAGGGGCAGAGTGAGTAGTGTTGGAGGAGAGCGAGAGAGAAAAGGAAACAAAGTAGTGGTCGGAGACATGGAGGGGAGTTGCAGTGAGATTAGTAGAAGAGCAGCATCTAGTAAAGATGAGGTCAAGCGTATTGCCTGCCTTGTGAGTAGGGGGGACGGTGAGAGGGTGAGGTCAAAAGAGGAGAGGAGTGGAAAGAAGGAGGCAGAGAGAAATGAGTCAAATGTGGACGTAGGGAGGTTGAAATCCCCCAAAACTGTGAGGGGTGAGCCATCCTCAGGAAAGGAACTTATCAAGGCGTCAAGCTCATTGATGAACTCTCCAAGGGAACCTGGAGGGCGATAGATGACAAGGATATTAAGCTTAAATGGGCTAGTGACTGTGACAGCATGGAATTCAAATGAGGAGATAGACAGATGGGTTAGGGGAAAAATTGAGAATGTCCACTTGGGAGAGATGAGGATTCCTGTGCCACCACCCCTCTGACCAGATGCTCTCGGGGTATGCGAGAACACATGGTCAGACGAGGAGAGAGCAGTAGGAGTAGCAGTGTTTTCAGTGGTAATCCATGTTTCCGTCAGCGCCAGGAAGTCGAGGGACTGGAGGTTAGCATAGGCTGGGATGAAGTCAGCTTTGTTGGCAGCAGAACGGCAGTTCCAGAGGCTGCCTGAGACCTGGAACTCCAGGTGTGGGGTGCGTGCAGGGACCACCAGGTTAGAGAGGCAGCAGCCACGCGGTGTGAGGCGTTTGTGTAGCCGTGCAGTGAGGAGAGAACAGGGATAGGCAGAGGCATAGTTGACAGGCTGTAGCAAATGGCTACAATAATGCAGAGGAGATCGGAATGAAATGAGCTAAACATCTGGGAGAGGAGAGAGCAGGGCCTCCCTCACCAAAACTTCCACCTCAGAAACTATAATTGTTTCACTGAACCACCCGAACAAAAACTCTCCCAACTTCCACCTTTAGAAATCAGAATTGTTGTGAACCACAGCGGTTCAATGTTTCAAGGAATAGACTCAACCCACTTTATTCAGCTAGCTAACTATGACACCATAGCTAACTAGCATGCTAGCATCCAATAACACACAGTTTAGCACCAACACTTGGTCACAACAAACCACCAATAGTGTGTTAACACACTAAACAGATAATTCGTGTCCGTGTCTAGTTCCTTTCATAACGCAGCAATAATTAAACGTTGGCTAGCTAGCACAAATAAATTGTATTTAGCTGCCACAGTACAGCACACAATGGCTACTGTGTTGACTCTGTTCGAAAAACGGCTAGCTAGCTAGCTTCGTGCTACACCCGGCACCGCCGAAAACAATGCTAACCTACAATAACTACCCACAACAGCCCACGATGCCTAACTATGACACCATAGCTAACTAGCATGCTAGCATCCAATAACACACAGTTTAGCACCAATACTTGGTTACAACAAACTACCAATAGTGTGTTAACACACTAAACAGATAATTCGTGTCCGTGTCTAGTTCCTTTCATAACGCAGCAATAATTAAACGTTGGCTAGCTAGCACAAGTATATTGTATTTAGCTACTACAGTACAGTTAGCTGGTCGTGTTGGCTAGCTAGCAATTTACACTAGCGGGAGAATTATACTAGCAGCATTTGAAGAAAGTTGTCATCTAATCTCTCATGGACAGATTCTGTGCATAAAAACGAAGAATCTGTCACGGCGGGATTGAATTCATAGGATAACGAGCAGCAGTAGTTCCTGTGTTTGGGTTTTCATCACTGATTATTTGGACGCAAGGTTACATACACTTAGGTTGGAGTCATTAAAACTCGTTTTTCAACCACTCCACAATTTTCTTGTTAACAAACTATAGTTTTGGCAAGTCGGTTAGGACATCTACTTTGTTCATGACACAAGTAATTTTTTCAACAATTGTTTACAGACAGATTATTTCACTTATAATTCACTGTAGCACAATTAAAGTGAGTCTGAAGTTTACATACACTAAGTTGACTGTGTCTTTAAACAGCTTGTAAAATTCCAGAAAATGATGTCATGGCTTTAGAAGCTTCTGATAGGCTAATTGACATCATTTGAGTCAATTGGAGGTGTACCTGTGGGTGCATTTCAAGGCCTACCTTCAAACTCAGTGCCTCTTTGCTTGACATCATGGGAAAATCAAAAGAAATCAGCCAAGACCTCAGAAAAACAATTGTAGACCTCCACAAGTCTGGTGGGAGCAATTTCCAAACGCCTGAAGGTACCACGTTCATCTGTACAAACAATAGTATGCAAGTATAAACACTATGGGACCACGCAGCCGTCATACCACTCAGTAAGGAGACGCGTTCTGTCTCCTAGAGATGAACGTACTTTTGTGCGAAAAGTGCAAATCAATCCCAGAACAACAGCAAAGGACCTTGTGAAGATGCTGGAGGAAACAGGTACAAAAGTATCTATATCCACAGTAAAACGAGTCCTATATCGACATAACCTGAAAGGCAGCTCAGCAAGGAAGAAGCCACTGCTCCAAAACCACCATAAAAAAGCCAGACTACTGTTTGCAACTGCACATCGTACTTTTTGGAGAAATGTCCTCTGGTCTGATGAAACAAAAATAGAACTGTTTGGCCATAATGACCATCGTTATGTTTGGAGGAAAAAGGGGGTCGCTTGCAAGCCGAAGAACACCATCCCAACCGTGAAGCACGGGGGTGGCAGCATCATGCTGTGGGGATGCTTTGCTGCAAGAGGGACTGGTGCACTTCACAAAATAGATGGCATCATGAGGAAGGAAAATTTTGTGGATATATTGAAGCAACATCTCAAGACATCAGTCAGGAAGTTAAAGCTTGGTCGCAAATGGGTCTTCCAAATGGACAATGACCCCAAGCATACTTCCATAGTTGTGGCAAAATGGCTTAAGGACAACAAAGTCAAGGTATTGGAGTGGCCGTCACAAAGCCCTGACCTCAATCCTTAAAGATTTTTGTAGGCAGAACTGAAAAAGTGTGTGCGAGCAAGGAGGCCTGCAATTGCTAGGATTAAATGTCAGGAATTGTGAAAAACTGAGTTTAAATCTATTTGGCTAAGGTGTATGTAAACTTCCGACTTCAACTGTATGACTTCAACTGTACATACACACACACACACATATATATATATATATATATAAATATATATATATATATATACACACACATACATATCCTTTTTTAAATGATATTTCCCTTCATTACTTTCCAACCCCACCACCCCTTCCCTAATTGGAGTAAACTTGTGAACAACAATGCTTAGGCCTCTACTTCCAGCTTATACATATTATATACATTTTATGGACACTGTCAAATTTTACAATAATTATATTTTGTTTGTTTTTACTCCTGAACTTCCTCCGTTCATTTTCATAATGTCCATCTGGTTTGCTTCTATATGCCATATTTTTCTAACTGTGCTCTTTCACAAAAGCTCTCAACCTATAACTTGTATACTTATTATGAACACAGTATACCCTACATGAGTTATCTTGCTGTTATTAGTTGTTGTTATTAGTCCCATCCTTCAGCTCCATTCAACACCACCCATCTATCTCTTAACACCATCCATATTGGATTTCTATTTGCCATATATTTTTCAACTGTACTGTGATGTTTTACAAAAGTTCTGAACCTTTCAATTCTCATTGTTTCTACAGATTGTAAATTGAAAATAAACATTTTTGCTTAAGTATTATTATATTATTGATCGATTGACTATGACTTTTCAGATCACCCAGTAGTGCTAACTGCAGGGTTAGCTCCAGGTAAATATTGCAATCCTTTAGCCATTCCTGGACCTTTGTCCAAAAACAAGCTACAAATGGACAGTACCAAAACAAATGATCTAATGATTCTGTCTCTTCGCAGCAAAATCTGCAGAGCTGGGAAGATTGTATACCCCATATAAATAACATTCTATTGGTAGCAAGAATTTTATATAATAATTTAAATAGAACAATTCTAAGTTTTGAATCCGGCGTCGTTTTGCGTATCAGTTCATAAACACTATGCCATGGAATCGGTACGTCAAAAATCTCTTCCCAACTATTTTGCAATCTATATGGGACGGCTGTCAATCCTTTGGTCCTTAATTGAAACTGGTATACTTTTTTATTTATCACAATTTTCTTTAACCAATTATGTTCTTTAATGCAAGGCCAACAGACAAGTTCCTTACTTTTTCCCCCTTCCACTTTCCTCTTCCATTTTTTGCGGTAATGCTGCAATTATTTGGTTGTAATTTTGGGTAGAGCAGACATTTCCATATGTTTTTGTTAGCTGCATGTGGTACATAACTCCACCAGTCCTACCGATAATATCATTTACGAAGATTATACCTTTTTTAAACATTTTGTCCAAAAAAATTGTTTTTCATCAATTAGTATATTTGAGTTTAACCACAAAATTTGTTGCAATATTTGTTCTGTCGTTTCTGGAGGATTAAATTGAAATTGCAACCAACTTTCTATGGCTTGTTTTAGAAATAGTGATATTTGGGAGATTATTTATTTTTCAAATAACGGAAAGTGAGAGGTTGTAATCTGAATAAAGGGAAAAAGGCCATTCTTGAACATTGGGTGAGACAATCTTACTAATTTGCTAGAGAACCAGTTCGGATTTAAGTATAACTTTTGTATGACTGAAGCTTTTAGTGATAGGTCTAATGCTTTAATATTTAATAATTTCTGTCCTCCGAATTCATATTCATTATATAAATAGGCCCGTTTAATTTTGTCTGGCTTGCCGTTCCAAATAAAATTGAATATTTTTTTCTCATATAATAAAAAAAAACTGTAGGCAAGACCATAAGCAAATAGACAAACTGGGATAATACTAAAGAGTTTATATCAATGATGTCGCTCTTGCTGCTGGTGACTCTCAGATCCACCTCTACGCAGACGACACCATTTTGTATACATCTGGCCCTTCATTGGACACTGTGTTAACAAACCTCCAAATGAGCTTCAATGCCATACAACACTCCTTCAGTAGCCTCCAACTGCTCTTAAACACTAGTAAAACTAAATGCATGCTTTTCAATCGAACGCTGCTGGCACCCGCCCACCCGACTAGAATCACCACTCTCGACGGGTCTGACCTAGAGTATGTGGACAACTACAAATACCTAGGTGTCTGGTTAGACTGTAAACTCTCCTTCCAGACTCACATAAAGAATCTCCAATCCAAAGTTAAATCTAGAATCGGCTTCCTATTTCGCAACAAAGCCTCCTTCACTCATGCTGCCAAACATGCCCTCGTAAAACTGACTATCCTACCGATCCTTGACTTCGGCGATGTCATTTACAAAATAGCCTCCAACACTCTACTCAGCAAATTGGATGTAGTCTATCACAGTGCCATCCGTTTTGTCTCCAAAGCCCCATACACTACCCACCACTGTGACCTGTACGCTCTTGTTGGCTGGTCCTCACTACATGTTCGTCGTCAAACCCACTGGCTCCAGGCCATCTATAAATCACTGCTAGGCAAATCCCCGCCTTATCTTAGCTCATTGGTCACCATAGCAGCACCCACCCGTAGTCTGCGCTCCAGCAGGTATATCTCACTGGTCATTCCCAAAACCAACACCTCCTTTGGCCGCCATTCCTTCCAGTTCTCTGCTGCCAATGACTGGAACGAATTGCAAAAATCTCTGAAGCTGGAGACTCTTATCTCCCTCACTAACTTTAAGCATCAGTTGTCAGAGCACCTTACCGATCACTGCACCTGTACACAGCCCATCTGAAATTAGCCCACCCAACTACCTCATCCCTATATTGTTATTTATTTTGCTCTTCTTGAGTGTCTGATAATCTACCATTTACATAGGAGTGGTTAACACATGCTAATAACGGTCCTCTGAGTATATCCTCATAAAAAAGGTTTGGTATACCTCGACTGGTATGCCATCCAACCCTGGAGTTTTCCCGGACTTAAAGTCTTTAATTGCATCCAGAAGTTCCTTCTCTGTAATTTCACTTTCACATGAGTCTTTCTGTATGGCTGTTAGTTTTACATTATCAATAGAAAAATAATCTCTTCAATTTGCTTCAGTTAGAGGAGATGGAGGCGACTGAAACGAAAACATATGCTTAAAGTACTTTGTTTCCTCCTTCAAAATATCATTTGGTGAATCATGGGTGACTCCGTCATTTGTAACCAGTTTCAGTAAATTCTTTTTGGCAGCATTCCTATGTTGAAGATGAAAAAATTATTTGGTGCATTTTTCCCCATATTCCATCCAGTTTGCTTTATTTTTATAATATATTACACTTGATCTTTCTTGAATAAGTTTATCCATTTCTTTTAGTTTTTCCTCTAATGTATTCGGAGCCTCTATGTTACAGTTTTTATTGCTATCTATCTGTTCTGTTAGACCTTCTATTTCCTTTGTTAGTGTGGACTCTTTTGACCTAAATTGCTTTTGTTTTCTAGATGAGTACTGAATTGCATGGCCTCTAAAGGCACATTTAAAGGTGTCCCATACAATAAGGGGGATTTGCTGTACCTATGTTATGTCGGAAGAAATCAGTTATAAATTCCTCTGTCCTAGTTAAAAACAAGTTATCATCCAATAGGCTTTGATTAATTTTCCAATATCCTCGCCCACGTGGATATTCAGTAAGAGTAATGTATATGCCGATTATATGATGGTCCGACCGCATTCTGTACCCTATCAACACTTTTTAAACTTTTGGTGCCAACGAGAATGACATAGGAAAGAAGTCAAGACGACTAGCTTGATTGAGTCTCCGCCATGTATATCTCACTAGATCAGGATATTTAAGCCTCCATATATCTACTAGTTCTAATGTATCCATGACATTCACAATTTCCTTAAGAGCATGAGGGTGATTGTTTGTAGTGTGATTTCCTTTACGGTCCATTGAGCTATTTAAAATGGTATTATAATCTCCCACCATAATAATAGAGTATTGAATTGCTTGCATAGTTGATAATTTATTATATATATTGTCAAAGAAGTGTGGATCATGGAAATACTCACCAAGTATTATTCTATCTTCCAGCTAAAGGAGTCTTTTTCCACATTTTGTTGTTACAGCATGAACTTAAATTAAATTGAGATTTTATGTCACTGGCCTACACACTATACCCCATAATGTGAAAGTGGAATTATGTTTTTCGAAATGTTTACAAATTAATTTTAAAAAAGAAAGCTGAAATGTCTTGAGTCAATAAGTATTCAACCCCTTTGTTATGGCAAGCCTAAATAAGTTCAGGAGTAAAAATTTGCTTAATAAGTTACATAAGTTCCATGGACTCTGTGTGCAATAACAGTGTTTAACGTGATTTTTTTTTATGACAACCTCATCTCTAAACCCCACACATAAAATTATCTGTAAGGTCCCTCAGTCGAGCAGTGAATTTCAAACACAGATTCAACCACAAAGACCAGGGACGTTTTCCAATGCCTCGCAAAGACTGGCACCTATTGCTCCCTTTGAGCATGGTGAAGTCATTAATTACACTTTGGATGGTGTATCAATATACCCAGTCACTACAAAGATACAGGCGTCCTTCCTAACTCTGTGTTTGTTTTACCCCCTTTTGTTCCCCAATTGGTAGTTATAATCTTGTCTCATTGCTGCAACTCCCCAACGGACTCGGGAGAGGCGAAGGTCGAGAGTCATGCGTTCTCCGAAACACACTGCTCACTTAACACGGAAGCGAGCCGGAAGTCAGCTTGCAGGTGCCCATACCACCACAAGGACTTACTAGAGCACGATAGGACAAGGAAATCCCCCCAGCCAAACCCTCCCCTAACCCGGACAACGCTGGGCCAATTGTGCGCCGGTCACGGCCGGCTGTGACACAACCTGGGATCGATCCCGAGGCTGTAGTGGCACCTACACACTAGGTGCCGATGGGCCACTCGGGAGGCCCCCTTCCTAACTTGCCAGAGAGGAAGGAAACCGCTCATGAGTTCAATGGTGACTTTAAAACAGTTACAGCGTTTAATGGCTGTGATAGGAGAAGAGTGAGGATGGAGCAACAACATTGTAGGTACTTCACAATACTAACCTAAATTACAGAGTGAAAAGAAAGAATCTTGTACAGAATTAAAAAAATATTCCAAAACATGCATCCTGTTTGCAATAATAGTAGAAGTTGAAAAGCTTTAAGTTCCTCAGCGTACACATCACTGACATTCTGAAATGGTCCACCACACAGACAGTGTGGTGAAGAAGGCGCACCAGCGCCTTCTTCATTCGGCTTGGCCCCTAAGACCCTCACAAACTTTTACAGATGCACCATTGAGAGCATCCAGTCAGGCTGTATCACCACCTAGTACGGCAACTGCACCGTCCACAACTGTAGGGCTCTCCAGAGGGTGGTGAGGTCTGCCCAACGCATCACCGGGGGCACACTGCCTGCCCTCCAGGACATCTACAGCACCCGGTGTCACAGGAAAGCTAAGAAGATAATGAAGAATCTCAACCACACTATATATACAAAAGTATGTGGACACCCCTTCAAATTAGTGGACTCTGCTATTTCAGCCACACCCGTTGCTGACAGGTGTATAAAATTGAGCACACCGCCATGCAATCTCCATAGACAAACAGTGGCAGTAGAATGGCCTTACTGAAGAGCTCAGTGTCTTTCAACATGGCACCGTCATGCAGCCGCACACAAGCCTAAGATCACCATGTGCAATGCCAAGCGTCGGCTGGAGTGATGTAAAGCTTGCCGCCACTGGACTCTGGAGCAGTGGAAACGTGTTCTCTGGAGTGATGAAACACGCTTCACCATCTGGCAGTACGACAGACGAATCTGGGTGTGGCGGATGCCAGGAGAATGCTACCTGCCCCAATGCATAGTGCCAACTGTAAAGTTTGGTGGAGGAGGAATAATGGTCTGGGGCAGTTTTTTATGCTTTGTGCTAGGCCCCTTAGTTCCAGTGAAGGGAAATCTTAACGCTACAGCATATAATGACATTCTAGATGATTCTGTGCTTCCAACTTTGTGGCAACAGTTTGGGGAAGGCCCTTTCCTGTTTCAGCATGACAATGCCTCCGTGCACAAAGTGAGGTCCATACAGAAATGGTTTGTCGAGATCAGTGTGGAAGAACTTGACTGGACACAGAGCCCTGACCTCAACTCCATCGAACACCTTTGGGATGAATTGGAACTCCGACTTCGAGCCAGGCCTAATCGCCCAACATCAGTGCCCGACCTCACCAATGCTCTTGTGGCTGAATGGAAGCAAGTCAACCGCAGCAATGTTTCAACATCTAGTGGAAAGCCTTCCCAGAAGAGTGGAGGCTGTTATAGCAGCAAAGGGGGGACCAACTCCATATTAATGCCCATGATTTTGTAATGAGATGTTCGACGAGAAGGTGTCCACATACTTTTGGTCATGTAGTGTATTTATACTCCGGTCTCCGACATTGCTCGTCCTCATATATCTATATAAAAAAAATATTTTACCCCCTTTTTCTCCCCAATTTCGATCTTGTCTCATCGCTGCAACTCCCCAACGGGCTCGGGAGGTGAAGTTCGAGTCATGCGTCCTCCAAAACATTACCCGCCAAACCGCGCTTCTTAACACCCGCCTGCTTAATCCGGAAGCCAGCTGCATCAATGTATCGGAGGAAACACCATTCACCTGACGATCGAGGTCAGCCTGCAGGCGCCCGGCCCGCTACAAGGAGTCACTAGAGAGCGATGAGCCAAGTAAAGCCCCCCGGCCAAACCCTACCCTACCCTAACCAAACCCTACCCTAACCTGGACGACGGGTTAGTAAAAATAAAGAAAAACCCTTGAATGAGTCGGTGTTCTAAAACTTTTGACCGGTAGTGTATATAAATATATTAACAAAAATATTTTATGGGGGATTGGAAATTATGCAGACAATTACATTGATGGAAGCTACAATCTATCTGCAATATTAAAGCTGATCTACCCCCTACAAAAAAAAAACGTGAGAGTGGTGTGGAGCCTTTCTTGCATAACTCCTTAGATCAACTCAGCAGAACCGTCTTTGTTTCGGCGACGATCTTAGATTTGGCTATGAGACCGCTGCTGACATGACTGCCGCTGAGAAAACAGGGGAGGTTGAAATACCATCACTAATTGCTAATTGCCTAGCAGAGGTGAAGAGCACACCTGCCGGTACTAATTGCTGATTCCCTAAGAGAGGAGAAACCACTCCCCCTCCAATACAGCCAGTATGTAAACATACTTGGTAATAAATAAATAGAATAGTGCAGTTGTGAAATGGCAGCAGTGGTATGGTGTAAGGTGCATGAGTCTTTGGATGGAGGTATTTAGCAGTCTGTGAACTTGGAGATGTCTCTGGTAGTACTGCTGGACTGTAAATGATAGAACAGTTCACCATGTTGTTATAGGCTTTCTTTTGATGGTGCTGAAAGTTTATTTACTGTGCTGCCTTCTGGAGTGAAGACATCTGAGCTCTACAGCCTAGGGATCACCACCCTTTTCTTGTCCCAGGGCTCAATACTGCCAAACTTGTTTTACACTGCTTTTTTTCCAGTGTGATAGTTAATGTAGCTACCACGTTAGCTAGCTTGGATATCGATCAAATATTTTACCAGGCAGAGAAATTAGCAGTAGCTACAACATTATTACAAGACAATGTACCTAACATTGCTACCTTTCTGGCAAACATTATGAATACGTTTTATTTCAGTGTAAAAACAAAGATTTATATACAGTGTATATCTTTTTTTACCTGTTCTGAAGACATTGGAAAATGGAATAGATTAATCTTCTTTTCAATCTTGTCTGTAAACTGTTATCGCATCCACTATCAGTTAAAGATTTGCAGCAGCCTAGACTGTTCAGAGAGGATGTTGTTACTACGTCACTCCCAGCCGACTACCCATGAAGGGGGGGTGTTCTGGGAAATTGTAGAAATCAAATCTAGAAAAAAATCTGCATTCTTGTCAGAGGGGTCACTACAAAACATCTGTACACACATAGTTATGCAGTGCAGCTGTAATTCACCACAAAATCAACATTTTGTGGTCAATTAATTAGCACCCTCCCCAAGGCTCAGTGTTGTTATCCTCACAAGGGATAATCCTCACAAGGGATGATCCTCACAGGGGTGACAATAATTTGACCCCTTGAGATTTCTTTATTACTTAAACAAAATATTTTTCTATGAGCAATTTTATTACTATAAAAATAATATACTGTAAGTTCCCGATAGTTTTTTGTTGTTGCATACAATATAAACTACTGGTCAAAAGTTTTAAAACACCTACTCATTCAAGGGTTTTTCTTTATTTTGACTATTTTCTACATTGTAGAATAATAGTGAAGACATCAAAACTATGAAATAACACCTATGGAATCATGTAGTAACCAAAAAAGTGTTAAACAAATCAAAATATATTTTACATTTGAGATTCTTCAAATAGCCACCCTTTGCCTTCATGACAGCTTTGCACACTCTTGGCATTCTCTCAACCAGCTTCATGCGGTAGTCACCTGGAATGCATTTAAATTAACAGGTGTGCCTTCTTAAAAGTGAATTTGTGGAATTGATTTCCTTCTTAATGCGTTTGAGCCAATCAGTTGTGTTGTGACAAGGTGGGGGGGGGGGGGGGGGGGGTATACAGAAGATAGCCCTGTTATCATGGCAAGAACAGCTCAAATAAGCACAGAGAAACGACAGTCCATCATTACTTTAAGACATGAAGGTCAATCAATACGGAAAGTTTCAAAAACTTTGAAAGTTTCTTCAAGTGCAGTTGCAAAAACAATCCAGCAGTATGATGAAACTGGCTCTCATGAGGACCGCCACAGGAATGGAAGACCCAGAGTTAACTCTGCTGCAGAGGATAAGTTCATTAGAGTTACCAGCCTCAGAAATTGCAACCCAAATAAATGCTTCACAGAGTACAAGTAACAGACACATCTCAACATCAACTGTTCAGAGGGGACTGTGTGAATCAGGCCTTCATTGTCGAATTGCTGCAAAGAAACCACTACTAAAGGACACCAATAAGAAGAAGAGACTTGCTTGGGCCAAGAAACACGAGCAATGGACATTAGACTGGTGGAAATGTGTCCATTGGTATGGAATCCAAATTGGAGATTTTTGGTTCAAACCGCTGTGTCTTTGTGAGACGCGGTGTGTGTGAACGGATGATCTCCACATGTTTATTTCCCACCGTAAAGCGTGGAGGAGGTGGTGTTATAGTGTGGGGGTGCTTTGCTGGTGACACTGTCTGTGATTTATTTAGAGTTCAAGGCACACTTAACCAGCCTGGCTACCACAGCATTCTGCAGCGATACACCATCCCATCTGGTTTGGGCTTAGTGGGACTATCATTTGTTTTTCAACAGGACAATGACCCAACACACCTCCAGGCTGTGTAAGGGCTATTTGACCAAGAAGGAGAGTGATGGAGTGCTGCATCAGATGACCTGGCCTCCACAATCACCCGACCTCAACCCAATTGAGATGGTTTGGGATGAGTTGGACCGCAGAGTGAAGGATAAGCAGCCAACAAGTGCTAAGCATATGTGGGAACTCCTTCAAGACTGTTGGAAAAGCATTCCAGGTGAAGCTGGTTGAGAGAATGCCAAGAGTGTGCAAAGCTGTCATGAAGGCAAAGGGTGGCTACTTTGAAGAATCTAAAATATATTTTGATTTGTTTAAAACTTTTTTGGTTACTACATGATTCCATATGTGTTATTTCATAGTTTTGATTTCTTCACTGTTATTCTACAATGTAGAAAATAGTAAAAAAAACTAAAAAAAACTTGAATGAGTAGGTGTTTCCAAACTGATGACTGGTACTGTATGTAAATGTGATATTTCCGTTTTTAATTTTTAATAAATTTGCAAAAAAACTGTTTTTACTTTGTAGTTATGGAGTATTGTGTGTAGATTGATGTGGGGAAAAAAACAATTTAATCAATTTTATAATAAAGCTGTAACGTAAAGGGGTCTGAATACTTTCCGAATGCACTGTATATCGTTAATAATCATCTCTCTCCTATCTCGTCCACTCACCTGCCTCCTAACTCCTCCCCATCTGTCTCCTAACTCCGCCTCTCACCTGCCTCCTAACTCCTCCCCATCTGTCTCCTAACTCTGCCTCTCACCTGTCTCCTAACACCTCCCCTCGCTTGTCCTCAGATACCCTGACCTCCAGCGGAACCCTGGACCCCTGGTGGAACGCGTGTCAGTCTATGGCCACGCCCATCTGCTTCTCCACGCCTTCTCTTTTGGCTTTGGGACCACCTCCTGCTTCAAGGTGAGCTGCTATTTTGAGATGAGACTAGTTAGGGCCCTGCTACCCGGCACCGGCCCAACAGGACCCATTGCTATGCACCTGGTAAGGGCCGGGCCTATTTTTTTCATCAATAACTAGGGCATGGGCCGGGCTCGGTAGCATTTTTAAGAACGACAAAATTGATAACTAACATTTTGATCCTGGGGAGGAGAGGAGGGTTGGGCGAGGAGGGTAGATCGTAATAATGTCATTAATCAGTCTTTGTTCTGTCCGAGGTGTACCACGCCCTTCGTAAGGCCCGCCCCCAACAGGAAGTGGAGTTCTTTCACCCAGTCTACCTGCTTGAGCTGGACAGGTTCTGGCGTCGCCGCGGGCAACGAGCCCCACGGCTCTCTTCTGGTATGATGCTGGCCAGCACTGCTCTGGAGATTTGTGAACAGGTGTGTGTGTGTGTGTTGCCTCAGAAGAGGTTCCCGTCCAATCTGAAGTTTCCATGTCCTTGTGCAGGAGTGTTGGGACACAAAGGAGGAAACCATTGAATAGGACCGGCGCAAGCACACACCCTTGCCTCACACTAGTGTCTACTCCAAAGGGTTCAGACTCCTGACCACCAACTGTTATCCTGGCCATCATCCCCTCATGGAACTAACACAGGATGTTCACACATTTCCCGGGGGCAGCCATGCTGCAGGAGGACCTTCCAAAGGAGTTCACGTTGTACTGTGTTGAAGGCTTTGGAGAGGTCCACAAAGCCCATGAATAGGTATTGTTTCACTGCACTTGTCCTGCAGTTGGCGTGCACTGAAGATCATGTCCACGTGCTTCTGTTCTTTCTGAAGCCGCACTGGGACTCTGGTAGCATCTGCCACAAAGCTTGAATCTGAACGAGTACTTGAGCTTCAGTACGTGGATGATTGTGCTCTTGTGGCACATACCCAAGAAGCTCTACAAGCCACCCTCACAGCAGCTGTACAGACAGCTACAACTGGGCCGTCGTTCAGCAGGTGGTCAGAAAAAGCGTCTAAAGGACCAATTGAAGACTTCACTAAAGAAGTGTGGGATAAACCCTGCCTCCATGAACTGTTGCTGCAGACCGGCCTCTGTCATGAAGGAGTGCAGTTGGCTGAGGAGAAAAGTACTGAACGATGCCTGGCAAAGTGACAGAGAAGACATATGTCCATGGCTGCACTGGCCTCAACAACAGTGTGCATCCCGCATCGGATTATACAGTCATCAGCGAATCCACAAGCATTAGAGGTCATTAGAAGTCATTATTGGATGCGATCGACTACCTTAAGAGATTAAGTGTGTGTGTGTGCGCGCGTGCATGTATGTTTCTAAGTCTTTATCTCTCTCTGTCAGGTTCATCTGTACGGCTTCTGGCCCTTCCGTCTGGATCTATCCCAAAATACTTTGCCCCATCATTACTATGACAACGTTGGTCCAAGTCACTTCATGCACACCATGCCTAAAGAGTTCCTGCTATTACTACAACTCCACAGCCAGGGGGCGCTACAGCTACATGTTGGACCCTGTACACCCTAACAAGCGGATGGTCGGGGGGCAGGAACATAATTATAACAATTTGTACACTGCAAATTGACCACAACTAAGCCCAAAAAGAGGTTGTATTTGAAAATAACAGTAATTTCATACCTTGATTACACTGAGACACAGTATGGGCCCCCATTGACTTTGTTTGTCACTCTCACTCAGATATCATTAACATTTACATTTTAGTCATTTAGCAGACGCTCTTGTCCAGAGCGACTTACATCAGCAATTAGGGTTAAGGGCGTAAATCATTGCAAAATCTGTAGCATTGCAGGAAATTAGCTTTAAAACGGCAATAATGTATCTCTGCCCCATGGCAAAATGAGTAGAATTGCATGAAATGTGTTATAAAATTGCAAAATGTTCTCTCCGCTCCATTGCAAAATGTGTAGAACTGCAGAAAACTTACTGGGGGGCCCCCAACCAAATCTTGCGTAGGGCCCCCAAAATGCTAGAGACACACACACACACATACACACGCATGAAGAAATCCAAATAGAAGTATAACATTTTAATGTTTCCAATAAAATGCCTGTACACCCTAACCCCTACACCCTAACCCTTCACCATAACTCCTACACCCCTAACCCGTGTTAATACAACTCCACAGCCAGGGGGCGATACAGCTACATGTTGGACTCTGTCTAACCTACATCCTAAAAAGTTATTTATACATTATTTGTATGCTGTGGTTTTATATTTTATTGGAAACATTAAAATGTTATACTTCTATTTGGATTTCCTTACTGTATGGTTTTAATTTATTTTTCTATAAATGATTGATCCAATTATTTCTTCATGCGTGTGTTTGTGTGTATGTGTGTGTGTGTAATACAGGATCAGATGTTTCATATATGAAGATTAAGGTGAACAGAGCCCTATACTACGAATATGGTTTGAGGAGTTAGTGAGGTAACTTTGGTCAACCCTGAGTTCAACTCGGGATAACTGGTGACACAAAAGTAGCTCACCTTTTAGCCAGGTACATTTCTATGGCAATGAATCCTTCAGAACTAACCCGCTCTGGGGCAGGCTATCTCAGGGCTAACTACACTTATCCTGAATGAAGTGTTTGAGATGTGAGTTGAGGAACAATCATATTAGATTCCCTCCCTCTTGCAAAGAGTGCATCATCATCCCCTCCATGTTTTTTGTGTTAAAAATAGTAACATTAAAATGCCTATTACTTTACACATTTAGTAATAACAGGATGCATTTGCAACTTGATGCACAGTAAAACTTTTGTATGTTAAAGGGATACTTCGGGATTTTGGCAATGAGGCCCTTTATCTACTTCCCCAGAGGCAGATGAACTCGTGGATACCATTTTTATGTCTCTGTGTCCAGTATGAAGCTTTAGCACAATGAATGGAAGTCTATGGGTATCTGTTAGTATGCTAGCATGCTCTTTGCCAAAATCCCGAAGTATCCCTTTAATAAAATAATAGTATCTATAGAGGTGTAGAAAAAAGGTGCTCTTGAATTGATACACCACACCAAAGCACACCAAAGACAGCATTAATGATACATAATATAAGAATGGTGGCACTTCTAATAGCCTATTTCACACCATAGCCTGCTGAATTTGCAAGATAACTTTTCTTTCATTTTGATTTCGGCAAAAATAAAAATGTGCCACTGACTCGCCTATGGATTAATGTTTCAGCGTTGTCTACTGTACATGAAGAGGTTGCCTTCGACTAACCTAACATACCAGGCATAAGAGAAACGCCTGAGCGGAGTTCCCACGTCCGGTTTTCAGAAGAAAATGAAGCTAGGTTGAAAACCCTAGCCACATGCGACATGAATGTGCAGTTACAAGCCTGGCTCGAGCAAGCTAAAAAAAAAGCGATGGGTATATAATCAATATCCAACTTCGTAACATGGATGAAGCCTGAGCTGGAATGTGAAGCTAACTTAGATAACTTCAGAAAAGCCTGAGTACATCTAGCTAGATTCGTAGCACACCACTCAGGTTCATATTTGATGAATGTTCTAATATACACAAACTTGCAGCACCCCGCCATACGGCGGTAAATCATTGCATCTGATTAATTCCATTCGATGCGATTCCATTTTTGAGGACTGCCACCATATAAATACATTTTATTTATACTATTTATAAGCTATTGTCAACTTCCTGTCTATGGTTATTTTGCTCACTGATCACTGTCAATTGCTCACTGTCATCCTAATGTGTGCAACTATTATTGATGTCGCACAGAAAAGTTATTTAGTTGCAAATGCAACTAGGGCCATGTAAATAGGCTGATTGTTAGGCTACTCCATTTGAATCCATTGGTGGCACCTCGTGTGGCCGGCAGGGATGTAGCTCAGTTGGTAGAGCATGGCGTTTGCAACGCCAGGGTTGTGGGTTCGATTTCCAAAAAAATAAAATAATGTATTCACTCACTAACTGTAAGTCGCTCTGGATAAGAGCGTCTGCTAAATGACTAAAATGTAAAATGTAATTTAAAAGAAGGTTGGCGTTTATTGTCATGAGTCTTGTCCTGGAGGCAGAACTGAGCAATTTCCCCTTAAACCAGCTGCAAAGTCAAAATTGGCTATGTTGCTTCTTGGTCTTAATTTAAGGTTAGGGTTAGACATTAAGATTTGGTTTAGGTTTAAATAAGATTTTATAACTTTGTAGCTGTGCCAGCTAGTGACCACTCTGCAGAGCTGCCTCCAGAACATTATTCATTATCAAAGTCAGCGCAAAATTGTAGGAAGAGATCCTCCCGCAGCTGAGAAGCTTTTGGTATTATAATATACCACAGGAAGTTGGTGGCACCTTAATTGGGGAGGATGGGCTCGTGGTAATGGCTGGAGCTGAATGGTATGTGTTTCATGCAATTCCATTCTCTCCGTTCCAGCCATTATTGTGAGTCGTCCTCCCAGCAGCCTCTACTGTAATATACAGTAGATAACATGATATCACATAAAATATTGGCAGTGGCTCCTGATCCGTGGTCAGAACTTTTATTTCTGAGGCTCTGTATCCGTGAGTCTGCAAAATCTCGCAGTATCTTGTTATTTTGGATCGGGTTTTGACAAACAGGACAAACTAGACTGAATCTTTATATTGATCCTTGATGGCTGAATAAAAACATCTGACTAACACA